>NC_142952.1:16062652-16065152 GCF_046866305.1 Octopus bimaculoides
GCAGTGACTGCTTTCGGATTAAAATCATTTTCCGTTCTAATGAACTTGGATATGGTTTTCTTATATGATTTTATATAGTCCTGATTCAGCCATGAAATGTGCGTAGTCGATGTACAAATACTTACTTTTATACATTACATTATTGTATTAATTTTTATTGTTCAATTTATACTTTATTTGATTTTTAGATTAATATTTTTATGATGAATGTTTCTTTGTATGGTATTCGCTGTGATATTAAAAGTATTTGCTCTTATATATTGTATGATTGTAATAACCTGACTGTTCAATATTATATATTATTAAAATTTTAAATTAGTATTTTGTATGGTATATGTCTCACAGCATGGTTTTGGAGGGGTTCTTCATTGCCTGAGTTATGGAATGGTGGTTCGTCTCGTGTTTCCCCTATGTATGTCATATTCAGGTCTTTACAAGCACCTTCCATGCATTTTATGCTGTAAACTACATTTCTATTTCTGCAGTTAATGCCAGGGCTAATCCTACATACCATGCAGTTATCATTGGTACATATGGTATTCTCAAAGGGGTACGTCCTACATAGTTGTGATCTGATGGAGTTCCCTGACTTTTCAACAATCTTAATGTTGAGTTTGGACTCCTTCAGAGCTTCTCTAAACCTACGCGCTAGTTCTCCATGGGCTGTGGCCTCTACAAACATCACTCCTTGATATCTGTCGGTTTTATACCACGTGTTCGCCCTGTTGGGAAACATCTAGGAGCATTGCAGAACGACTAAACGAACATCTGAGACAATATGACGACAAAAAACAGTCCTCCATACTCTACCAACATGCCAAAGACCAGCATGGAGGCAACTTGGGTCAACTTGACATCCGCATCTTATCCAAGCACCCAAAAGACCCAACTCTAAGACAAATACGGGAGTACGTCCTTATAAATGAAACTTCCCCAATACTAAATAGGAAATATACATAGATATCATACCCCCATACCCACATTTTACACAGGTAAAGTAGAATAGTTAATGGGCTTTTATGCAGATAGATGTATGTATGTCTGTGTGTGTGGGTGTGTGTGTGTGCATGCACATGTATGTATATGTAAACCAACAGGTCTACATACAGACGGGTAGGTACATAGGGTATATGAACAGACAACCACATACGCAAATAGAGACTGAAACACATGACCACATATACACACACACTTTACTTCACACAAAGACACATGTCCACACATATGGAGATGTGCACCCATACATACAAACATGGTACATAACAGCAAAACACACACACACACTCAGACATGCACACACAAGGAGACAGAGGTACATAAATACATATACACACGTGCACACACATACATAAAAAACACACAAACACAGGAATATGCAGAATACATACATACATACATGCAAACGCACACACATACATACATATATGCATACACACACATACATACATCATCATCATCATCGTTTAACGTCCGCTTTCCATGCTAGCATGGGTTGGACGATTTGACTGAGGACTGGTGAAACCGGATGGCAACACCAGGCTCCAGTCTGATTTGGCAGAGTTTCTACAGCTGGATGCCCTTCCTAACGCCAACCACTCAGAGAGTGTAGATACATATATACATATGCACACACAGAGAGACATACATACACACACATGCACACATACATGCATGCATACATACACACTGAGACACACATGTGCAAAAACAAACAAAAGCAAAAAAGAACGTAGCGTAAATAATGGGAAGTAACCAAAGAGCATTTAAGGTACATAATGCTTTATGAGTACAAAAAAGGAAACTCTGCAGCCGAAGCGACTCAAGACATACACTCAGTTTATAGGAAAGCTTGTTTGAACGAAAGAACTTGCAGAAGATGGTTTGCAAAATTCAGAAGTGGAGATTTCAGCCTTGAAGATGAATATCGAACAGGACGTCCAGTTGAGTTTGATGATAAGCTCCTTGAGGCATTAATTGAAAAAAATCCTGCATTATCAGTTGAAGAATTGGCAATAAAGCTTAGTTCAAACCATACAACTGTTCATCATCATCTTCAACAACTTGGAAAGGTTCCTAAACTTGGAAAATGGGTGCCTCATGTATTGTCCAAAAGTAACTGCAAATCCCGAGTTGACATCTGCTCTTCTCTCCAGTCTCGCAAACTCGTTTCATTCTTTTTAGATAGACTTGTGACTGGTGACGAAAAATGGATCTTCTATCGAAATGTTAAACGTCGTAAACAGTGGCTTGGTAAAAGGGGAGAAGCTCAACCACAACCGAGAAGGGAAATTCATGGAAAAAAGGTTCTTCTCTCTATCTGGTGGGATTGGAAAGGAGTAATTCACTTTGAATTGTTACCACGTAATGCAACCATCAATGCTCAAGTATATATATATATATATATATATGTGTGTGTGTGTGTATATATATATGTATGTAGAAACTCTATATCGATCTGTAGAAAAAGTGTAGGTAGAAACTCTATAAGATGTACCCAGTG
>NC_142952.1:16072652-16100152 GCF_046866305.1 Octopus bimaculoides
ATGGAAAGAAACGATTATCATTTGAGTTCAAATCCTTGTGAGACCAACTTTGCCTTATATCCTTTTGAGGTTGATAAAAATAGTACCAGTTGAACACTAGGGTTGATATAATCAACTTCCTACTACCTTCAAAATTGCTGGTCTTGTGCCAAAAAATTTGTAAAGATTATTATTATTTTTGAAAATATTAGCAGAATCATTACAGCATTAGATAAAATGCCTTGATGTATTTGTTCCAGTTCTTGATATTATGAATTGAAATCCCATCAAGGTGAGCTCCAAAGTCTATTAAATAAAATTTCAGTAGAGTATTGGTTTAATCAACTATCCTATTCTGGCTTTGTGCTTATAGAAGCAATTAATCATGGACCAGATTGAAAAGGCTGAAGACCCCTTTCTCTTTGGCCTAGCCCTCCTTTTACTTTTTACTTGTTTTAGTCATTAGACTGCAACCATGCTGAGGTACCGCCCTGGAAGGGTTTAGTCAAACAAATCAACCCCAGTGCTTATTTTTTAAGCTTCGTACTTATTCTATTGGTCTCTCAGCTGAACTACTAAGTTACAAGGGTATAAACAAGCCAACACCAATTGTCAAGCAATGGTTGGGACAAACACACATGTAGACACACATATGACTGGCTTCCTTAAGTTTCTGCCTACCAAATCTACTCACCAAGCTTTGGTCAACCCAAGACTGCAGTAGAAGACACTTGTCAAAGGTACCACACAGTGGTATGGAACCTGTAACCATATGATTGGGAAGTAAACTTCTTACCACACAGCCATACTTGTATCCTCATCAACTTTTATTGTCCTGTATCATCCTCAATGTTTTTGTGAACTTTAAGTGGTTAATAAAGAAAATATTATTATTATTGAGTGAGAGAGCAGTGCATGCCATCAAAGTGACACTGGGCTACAAATATAGGAAGCCCAATATGCCCATCATGACTACCAGTCTGATAAGGGTACACTAAGCATAAACAGCACATGACCTTGCAGGTGAGACCCAATTAGAATTTTCTTTAGGTCAAGTAGCCCATCCTGCCCAAAAGGTCCCTGAATAAGGGTTGTTTAAGGATGATGAACAAAACACCCATGTTTCCATTGGTGAATTATCCTAACCCCAACCCTAACCCCAAACCCCAAAGAATTTCTCTCAACATATGGCTATGATGCTCCCCCACCACTTCTGCTCTTGATCAGAGATGCACATATTGTAAACCACTAAGGAACATGATCAACTGTTTATGGTCAAACAACTGACAAACTAATCTGTGATATTGAGCAGAATATTTGCTGTAGCCCATGTTTTACACCAAGACAAAGCATTTACATAATAACACTGCCAATCAGTTAAGATCAGAGCTGTGCATGCCATCAAAGTGACCCTAGGGTAGAAATATACGAAGCTTATTATACTCAACATGACTACACATCTGATAAGGGTACACCAAGCACATGCATCACAACCATATGTGTGCAACATAGTGACCTCGTATCAAAATAAACAGCGTGATCCTTGTTATGACAAAAATTTTTCTTCTGGCAACACTGCATCTATCCAATGTAATGGATGTGTAAATAGATTCAATAAACCTTTCGAATTCAAAGAATCTGTGATTTTCTTCCTTTCAAATCAAGGGGGTAATGTCAGTGTAAACTAAATATATTTTGGGGTAATTGGTTAAAAAAGTTCCCCAACCTGTGGTCTATATGGATTGTTATTAAAGCTAAAAGGAGACAAAACAGATATTGAATGTGGATACCCTTAGCATTTAGATGGTGGAATGGTACCAGTGGTGTATATCAGCTGCTTAAGGAACACTGTCCTAAAGATGTGGAGAATTTGTGTATTGGATAAAACCAAAGATGCTCATGAGCAAGTTTGGAGGAACCAGGCTGCAGAGAATGATCTGAGCAAATGCTAATTAGAGGTGCTGGGATCATCTCTAACTGGCAGCTTCACACTCCCTTGTGGGTGGATTACCCTTATTTTCATGCATTAAGTGTTTTAACTGATTTTTAGTACACTGTATTGCAGTTATGGTTCCTTGCTCTTGTTTCTCTTTGTTTTTGTCTTTTAGTCAGGAGAGAAGGCAATCCCTTTGATCCTTTTGCCCTTTTGCCTCTGAAATTGATGGCAGGGAGGGAGGAAGGTATTCTTCAGGCTTTGGCAGAATTTGACCTCAGAATGTATACCTGGAATAAGTACTGCAAATCATCTGCTTTGGTAATCTTACAATTCTGCCAGTCCACTGTCCAGGATTGATACTTTTTTTATCAACTTTGAAAAAATAAAAGGTAAATTTGACCTCAGCAGGGTTTCCAACTCTGAGAATTGGATTAGAAGAATCATTTGCACATTGAGAAAAATGCTTTTCAGTATTTGTTCCAACTCTATACATTCTGAATTCAGATTCTACCAAGATCAACTTTAATTTTCATCCTTTCATGGTCAATAAAATAAATACCATTTGAACATAATCGACTGACCCCCTACCCACCAAATTTCAATCCTTCTACCTGACAGAATCGTTAGCATGCTGGACGAAATGCTTAGCAGTATTTCATCTGTCGCTACACTTTGAGTTCAAATTTTGCTGAGGTTGGCTTTGCCTTTCATCCTTTCGGGGTTGATTATCATTATGAGGGCACATGGCTTAGTGGTTAGGGTGTTGTACTTATGATCACAAAATCAGGGTTTCAATTCCGTGACTGACTGGTGCTTTGTGTTCTTGAGCAAAACACTTCATCTCGTGTTGCTCTACAATTATGTTGACATCTGATGTGTGGTACACCATGCCCCTGTTCAGGCAACGTTGATTTGATGGAGAGAGTGAGCTAATGTGTAGCACGAACATTTGATCTCTATAAACAAACCATTCGATCATTTGGGCAGGCCATTGAGCAGGAGCTGAATGCTCATCTTCGATGGGCGAGTCCATCGTCATTATTATTATTATTTGCAGCAGCAGTAGCATTTTGTCTATCTTTATGTTCTGGGTTCAGATTCCGCTGTGGTTGTCTTTGCCTTTCATCTTTTCAGGGTCAATAGAATAAGTACTAGTTGATGACTGGGCTCAATGCAATCGATGTAGCCCCTTCCCTGAAACTGCTGGCCTTGTGCCAAAATTTGAAACTATTGCTTTTTATGGTGCTACTTTTGCATGGCCATAACTAACTAGAGTTAACACATTGTTTTGTTCACAAATCAAATTTTCAGAAGATACCGCATGATATACTACTCTAATGTAGTATATGACAAAAAACAAGCTGTCTTTTCTCATAGAAATGGAAAATGTGAATAACCTTTGTGAACATGTTTCAAGGGTTTGTTACCAGTTTATATTTGTCCCGATTTAACATTACCAAACAGCATATAAAGTGTGTGTGTGTGTATTTGCTATATGGAGTATGTAACATGAAATAGTTCATCTGAGAATTGCAGACTTTGGTTCACTGGGACATCCTTACCTGTCCACCATTCTTCACAGATGTGAGGATAATTGGTTTAAAATTATGATGAAAAAAGAAAGATACAGTTCTATATTTAAGAGATGAGGAATTCTGTACATTATTTACATTTAACGGATATTTGTCCTCATCTTGTTTGTTGTTAACTCAATGTTTTGGCTGATATACCCTCCAGCCTTCTTCAGGTGTCTTGGGGAAATTTCGAACGAGAACCCAGGTTCGAAATTTCCCCAAGACACCTGATGATGGCTGGAGGGTATATCAGCTGAAACATTGTGTTAACAACAAACAAGATGAGGACAAATATCTGTCGAATGTAAATAATGTAAATAAAAAAGAAAGACTTTAGGATGAAGTTTTAATAATTAATTTACAGAAATTAATTAAAAGTATCAGTTGAAATTATATTATTTTAACATTTTTTAACATTATTACATTTTCTCTATAATTTCAAGAATGGTTTTTAATACTTATTTTTTAAAACTCTATAATTCTTTTACTGGTTTCAGTCACTGGAATGAAACCATTCTGGGACACTACCTTCAAGTGTTGAAAGTTAATACATGCATAAAAGACTTGAGCAGGGAAGAGATTTGGAAGGGCTGATGATCTGAAGAAGAAGGATTGGGCATGGTGGTTAATGTGGGGAAAAGAGGGTTTGTACACAACAAGGGTGATTGAGAGGTGGAGAGGAGGGTGGGTCAGTGGTGCCTGAGTGATGGATGTATAAGATCAGACAGTTCCAAATAATAGAGGCCATTATAGTAACAACAGAAAAGACAGAGAAAAGAAACAGTTTGCCTGTGGGCTGATGCTAGTGTGTATTTTAGTGATGGAATGCCAATCAGCTGAGTGGCCCTTCTTTGGATGCTGTTTAGGATGTTAGTGTGTGTGGCAGCAGCATTGTCCCAGATGTACTCCATTGTGGGCCTTACTGGACTTTGTAGAATGTTGGCACTTATTGGGACCTGAAATATCTTCTGGCCCTGAAAAGAAATGTTTGTTTTGGGGATGAAGTCATAGCCATGCTAAGAAGTACTCTTACCAGGAGTGATTTGTGGTGCTAGCTCAAGCATATGAAATGACCATGAAAGCTCCGAGTACCACACGTTTTGATAGGGGTGTTTTCTTGACATGAGTTATGGTGGTGGTGGTTTCTTGACATGAGTTATGCTTGAGTTTTTTTTTCTTCTGCTATTAAAAATGACAAAATTGTCATGGCCCCACTGGAGGATGCTCTCAAGGCCTCCATACTTATTTGACTGGTGCTTATTGGTTTCTATTTATCAGTTTCTTTTTGATGTAAAGAATGCATCTTGATGTAGCATAGTTACATTAGTATGCACGTGTGCGCGCACACACACACACACACACACAAAATAAGAACAGATAAATAGGTTATTTGGTTTTGCTATTATTGTTTCATTAGAAGTTTTTATTTTGATGTAAGCATAACACAATTGGTTAGATTGTATAATACATTACATAAATTCCAGCTCATCAAGCTATCAAGTAAAACAGGTGAACAATGAGGTGTTGATTAATCAAATTTAATGTGGGTGTGTAAGGACACACACCTACCTTAAATTTCTTAAATGTTAGTATTCTGGTTAGAAATTTCACTTGTTAATAATCTGTTGATTAATCAAGAAGTTGTTAACCACCTGTTTTACCTGATTGCCTGATGATTTGGGAGTTATGTAACCTGTTTCACAATCTAACCAATTGTTTTATGCTTATGTCAAAATATAAACTCCTAATGAAACAATTATAACAATACTAGATAACCCATTCATCTATGCTTTTACACCATGCTTAATGCTCCATTCGTTGTTGAATACTTTCGGATACTATTGGAATTGCAGATTACCAAACAACAATGATCTTCCTCCATCTGGGCCTTCCATGCTATGGTAATGGATTACTTATCTGTCTGCTTTGCATGACTTTGTCTAGCCAATTACTGACATGTTTCACTTTGATATGCTTTGATCTTTTATGGATCCCTTGTAATCAAAACTGTCTGTCTATATACATACATATGTACGGATGGACAGACATATGTATGTATACTTAGTGAGCTTTCACACAGTTTATGTCTATTAAGTTCTATTCACTAGATATTGGTCTATCCAAAGTTAAACAGTAGATGACATTTGCCTAAGGTGCTGCACAGTGGGGCTGAACCAATGGCTATAACTGGGATTTAAAAAAAAAGATCCAGTTGAAATATGAGGTTCTATGCCTTTAATCTTTGTGTCTTTCTAGTTTGATGTGGTTGGAGTTGATGTTGTTGATGTTGTTGATGTTCAGTTTTGATATCTGTAGAGAATCATGGGCAGTTCTTAAAGAGGAGGTTTGAACAAAGCTTTAGAGACTGGGACACAGCAAAGATAAGTTTTAGTTTGCTAGTTTAAAAGAGCTGAAATTATTATAGTTTTCAGTAGAAGAGACAGGAGGGGATTACAGTGTGTTTTAAATCAATGTGTGTTGCAGCTACTCTAGCTCAGATTTGTGAACTGTAGTTTGATGTGGGTGCACTCCTATGTTAGTACACTTGTAGAGAGCCTGCCACTCTTCATAACTAAATAGTTTTGTGGTCCTAAAGAGTAAGCTTAACATTTGAAATGCTCTTTTGGTTATGACATATGTGAAGACTAGTATTTTGTTAAATTTGTGAACGCGATGTAGTTGCGGGTCTTCCAGAATGACATGTTTTTGGCCATCTTGGAAATGTCTGAAGCACTCGTACACTTGTGTGTGACTCATAAATTCCTCTCCGTACACTTTCTTCAACCTCTGAGCAGATATCATCATGACAACTTTCTCTCTCATGGTCAATGTGACAATCACACGCTACACACCTTCCTTCCAAGCACTGCTGTAAACAGCAGAAATGAGCTGGAATGTTAAAACTTAGTGCGCATACACAGCATGCTGAAGGTCAGTCTTTGCCATCTCAGCACTTTATCAATACTTTATCATCTCCCTTTCTCTGCCCATTTCATGACACCCCCACTTCTCTCTTCATCTGCATTGTCTCTCTGCCTTCAAATTTTCTAGACCCTTATCTCATCTTATCTCATCTTCTACATTTTCTATCTCATGCCACTTCCATCTTCCATCCATATTTATTCCTTTATCATGGGATAGTGCTGGACCCCTCACACACTCTACCCATTATCCTTTCTACTCTGTCCATCTTTCTCTTTTCCCATTAACCTTTGACTCTACTCCCTAACATATTTTTCTTTCAGTTGTGGCAGTTCTTTAGTTTTGCCATGAAAATAGAGCCCAATGCACTTTTTAAAGTGGTTGGCATTAGGAAGGGCATCTAGCCATAGAGGCCATTTCAAAGCAGAGAAATTGGAGCACAATGCAGTCATCCGACTTCTATCTTGTTCAACCATCCAACCTATTCTACCATGGAAAATAGATGATGATGATGTATTATGTATGTATGTATGTATGTTTATTCAAACCTGGTACATCCTTCTATAACTTCGTTTTCATGTTCTAACCTTTCAAGTGCATGTGTGTGTAATATGCAATACTCTACCCTAGTAAAAAGATTGTGGAGAGTGCATGGTGGCAAGGCAGGTAAAAAGAGAAAAAAGCAATGAACAAACTTTCATGGGCAAATTTTTTTTTTTTTTCAATATGCCTTTAATCCTATTTACTTTATGGTCTAAATCCCTACCTTAGTTATTTATCTGATCTAAACACAAATAAGTTTCCAGTTCAAAGGCAAAACTAGATTTCAGCCAAAATGAATCTCTGTTAGATGTTTTTAGTTTCTCACTGGAATCACTTTTCCATTCATGCTGCTCTTGTATTCAGTGGTTCTTGGCAGATGTGTTTCAATTTTGAAATGGATGTCTTTTGCTTATATAGTGAATACCTTTAGAGCATGGAATGAATAACTTCCATTTCTATCTTCTTTTCTATGTAATTCTAAAGTTTTTCATCTGATTATCTTTATGGTGGTGGTGGTCATTATCATCATTGTTGTGAAAATACTTCATGTTTTGTCTTATTTACTCTTTTACTTGTTTCAGTCTTTTGACTGTGGCCATGCTGGAGCACCGCCTTTAGTCGAGCAAATCGACCCCAGGACTTATTCTTTGGAAACCTAGTACTTATTCTATCGGTCTCTATTGCCGAACCGCTAAGTTACGGGGACGTAAACACACCAGCATCGGTTGTCAAGCGATGTTGGGGGGACAAACACAGACATACAAACACATACACACACACACATATATATATATATACATATATACGACTGGCTTCTTTCAGTTTCCATCTACCAAATCCACTCACAAGGCTTTGGTCGGCCCAAGGCTATAGTAGAAGACACTTGCCCAAGATGCCACGCATCATTGTCTTTTTTGTCTTTTTTTCATCCTCTTCTACATTCAGTAGAATAAATACCAGTAAAATCCTGAGGTTGATGTCATCAACCTTTCCGCAAATTTATGACCTTGTAGTTGTCAGAAGCCATAATTATCACTATTTTTTATTGCTCACAGTCTAAGGGTGGTTGGTTGGCAGAATCATTAGAGCATTGATAAGAATTCTTTATTCTGGCTTTCTATGTTCTGGGCTCAAATCCTGCTGAAGCCAATTCTGCTTTTTATCCTTTCAAAATTAATAAAATAAAGTACCAGTCATGTGCTGGGGTTGATAGCATTAGCTTTCCCCGTCCCTTCAAAGCTGCTAGTCTTGTGCCTAAATTAGAAACAGTTTTCATGGTTTGAGAAATACATCATTTTTTAAAAATCTTTTATCTTTTTCAGTCATTAGACTGTGGCCATGCTGGGGCACCACCTTGAATTTTTAGTCAAATGAATCAACTCCAGTATCTGTTTTTTTCTTTAAGCCTTGTACTTCAGTTCTATATTTAAGAGATGAGGAATTATGTACATTATTTATATTTGAGACGTTTGTGTTGGTATGGTCATGTACTGCGGACGGACGAGGAGAGCTGTGTGAAGAAGTGCCACTCCCAAACAGTCGAAGGAATCCAGGGTAGAGGGAGACCCAGGAAGACATGGGATGAGGTGGTGAAGCATGACCTTCGAACGTTGGGCCTCACAGAGGCAATGACAAAAGACCGAGACCTCTGGAGGTATGCTGTGACTGAGAAGACCTGGCAAATAAAGTGAGTTCACAGCTGTAACCTACACCAGTGTCACATAAACAGCCCACTCAAAAGTACCTTGGATCGTAGGGCGATATGCCATGCTTGAGGAGACCTATTGAGTCAAGTACATCAACATCAACAACAATATCAAAATCAAATGGAAATTGTAGTTGTGAACCCTGTGCCGGTAGCACGTAAAAAGCACCATCCGAATGTGGCCGATGCCAGTGCCGCCTTGACTGGCTTCCATGCCGGTGGCACATGAAAAGCACCATCTAATCATGGTTGATGCCAGTGCTTCTGGCTCCTTATACTGGTGGCACGTAAAAAGCATCCACTACACTCTTGGAGTGGTTGGTGTTAGGAAGGGCATCCAGCTGTAGAAACACTGCCAGATCAGATTGGGGCCTGGTGCAGCCTCCTGGCTTCCCAGACCCCAGTCAAACCGTCAAACCCATGCCAGCATGGAAAATGGATGTTAAACATTGATGATGATGATGATGATGATGATGATGATGATGATGATGATGATGATGATGATGATGATGATGATTGTCCTCATCTTGTTTGTTGTTAACATGTTTTGGCTGAAAAACTCTCCAGCCTTCATCAGGTGTGTTGGAGAAATTTTGAACCTGGGTTCTCATTCCTGAGGCATTTTTTGATGTTTTTATTATTATTATTATTATTCAGATCACTGCTTGGAATTAAACTCGGAATCCAAGTTTAATTCCAAGCAGTGACCTGATTAATAATAATAATAATAATAATAATAACATAGAAAAATGCCTCAGGAATGAGAACCCAGGTTCAAAATTTCCCCAACACACCTGATGAAGGCTGGAGAGTTTTTCAGCCAAAACGTGTTAACAACAAACAAGATGAGGACAAATATCAGTCTAATGTAAATAAGCCTTGTACTTATTCTACTGGTCTTTTTTGCCAACCTGCTAAATTATGTGGATGTAAACATACCAACACTAATTGTCAAGTGGTGATTGGGAGAACTGATACTGATGCACACACACACACGCACACACACACACGCACACACACACACGCACACACACACACGTGATGAGCTTCCTTCAGTTTCCGCCTACCAAAATCCACTCACAAGACTTTGGTCAGCCCCAGGCTATAGTAGAAGACACTTACCCAAAGTGCCACACAGTGGGACTGAACCATGTGGTTGGAAAGCAATTATTTTATTACATAAAGACAAATTACATACATATTGGAAAACATGCAAGAAAAAGTATTCAAATGTTTTTTTTAATGCTTTCTGGCAATATTTACAGATCCTTGGATAATTCTAATTTTCTGGAACATGACTATGTGTACCTCCTATTCTTATAGATAATCTGTCGACCACTTTACAGTTGCACTAATTACAAAGGAAATGTTGGCTACATTCCTTCATTGTTTTGTTTTTTTGTGTCTTTTTAAAAATTCAGCAGCAAAGTCTGTGTGATTCTATATAACATTATTGTTGTATGGTATTGCAGTTGTACATCATTGATATTTTTGTCAGAGTAAATCATGTCAGGCCTATTATATATTAGGGATACCGAAAAGTAATGTATTTTCAAGTAAATTGCCTGACGTCATACCACAGATGGTTTAGAGACCAATAAAGAGGTATCCATGCAATAAACTAATCAGTATAGAGTTAACAACTAAATATTAATGTGGATATATGCTGTGTGTGTGTATGCTCTATCTGATAGCCCATGGTAAACATAGTCAGCATTGCATGCTTTATGAATTTCATAAGAGCAACATATGCAAGAAGAAACATAAGTATTGTATATTCTGATGCTGTGAATGTTTGGCAATGCCAAAGGTGGTTTAACAAATTCAGAATCTATTGATGGGTCTCAATCAGGAAAACCATCTGTTCTCAAAAATGATGCAGTGAAAACAGCAGTTGAAATGGATCCTCGTCAAAGCATTGGGGACTCATCTCGGAGGTTTTATAAACCTTGGTCCACTGTACAAGATCATCTCCAGCAGATTGGAGAAGTGTATAGAGAAGGGAAGTGGGTGCTTTGTGTGCTTCTGCCCAAGAATAAAGCAGTGCATTCAACATGATAACCCAAGAAAAGATAAATTCATTGGGCTAGGAAGCTCTGCCTCACCCTCACCAGACCTAGCACAATCAGATTTTCACTTATTCAGGTCACTTGAATACTTTACCATGGAAATACATTTAGAAGCTGGGACTGTCAAAACTAGTTTTGAGGTGGGAAAATGTTGTTGCTAATGATGGTGAATATATTTTGAATGAATAAATCTATTTACAATGTTTTGTGCTGATTTGAACTTATGTGAAATGTGACATTACTTTTTTGCTTTGCTTAATATTAACTGATGGTCTGTCTATAATTGCTATGGTTCTGGAGTATTTTCTTAGTGTCATGTTTTTTAAGACAGGCAAAGGTTCCTAGGAGTATCTTATAGTGTTTTTTTTTCTAAAAAGTTGAACTTGGTGAGTGGGCATATGTATATAAAAAGAACAGCTTTACTACATTACTGCGCCTCTAAATATGTTTTATAGGAACTAAGTGTTGTCATACACTTACCTAACAGTTCAACCAGTTTGCCACCTTTATAACAATAATCTGATACAATACCATGTATTATTTTAGGAAATACACCTCACATGCAACAGGTTACTATTATTATTATTATTTCTGCCAGGGTTGACTTTGCCTTTCATCCTTTTGGGGTCGATAAATTAAGTACCAGTGAAACATTGGGGTCGTAATAGACTAGTCATTTCCCCCAAAATTTCAGACTTTGTGCCTTTCATAGAAAGGATTATTATTGTTGTCGTTGTGGTTATTATTATTATTATTATTATTATTATTATTATTATTATTATTATTATTAATATTAAGGTGGCGAGCTGGCAGAATCATTAGCATGCTGGACAAAATGCTTAGTGGTATTTTGCCTGTTGCTGTGTTCTGAGTTCAAATTCTGCCAAGGTCAACTTTGCCTTTCATCCTTTCGGGGTCATTTAAATAAGTATCAGTTATGCACTGGGGTCAATGTAATCTTATTACTATTACTGAGGTGGTGAACTTGCAGAATCATTAGTATGCTGGACAAGATGCTTAATGATATTTCCTCTGCTGCTACATTCAGGTTTCAAATTCTGCTGAGGTCAACTTTGCTTTTCATCCTTTCATGGTTGATAAATTAAGTTACCAGTGTAACACTGGGGTCAATGTAATTGACTAGTCCTCTCCCCACAAATTTCAGGCCTTGTGTCTTTAGTAGTAAAGATTATTATTACTATTATTAAGGCGACTAACTGGCAGAATCGTTAGCATGCTGGGCGAAATGCTTAGCAGTATTTCATCTGTCTTCATGTTCTAAGTTCAACTTCTGCTGTGGTTGACTTTGCCTTTCATCCTTCCAGGTTCGATAAATTAAGTACCATTGAAACACTGGGGTCAATGTAATTAACTTAATCTCCTCCTCCAAGCTGCCCTTGTGGCAAAAGTTCGAAATCATCATTATTGTTATTATTGTTATTATTAAGGTGGCTAGCTGGCAGAATCGTTAGCGCACTGGGTGAAATGCTTAGCAATATTTCATTTGTCTTCATGTTCTAAGTCCAAATTCTGCCAAGGTTGACAGGGTTAATAAAATAAGTACCAGTGGAGTACTGGGGTTAGTGTAATTGACTATCCCCCTCCCCCAAATTTCAGGTCTAGTACCTTTAGTAGAAGGGATTATTATTATTATTAAGGTAGAATCATTAGCATGCTGGATGAAATGCTTAGCAGTATTTTGCTTGTTGCTGCGATGTGAGTTCAAATTCTACTGAGATCAACTTTGCCTTTCATCCTTTCAGGGTTGATGAATTAAGTACCAGTGAAACACTGGGGCCGATGTAATCGACTCGTCCCCTCCCCCAAATTTCAGACCTTGTGCCTATATTAGAAAGGATTATTATTACTATTATTGAGTGAGAGAGCAGTACATGCCAGCTAAGTGACACTGGGGTACAAATATATAAAGCCTGATATACCCATCATGACTTCCCATCTGATAAGGGCACACCAGGCACATGTATCACAACCATGTGTGTGTGACATGGTGATCTGATATGAAGAGAAACTGCGCATGACCTTGCAGATGGGGTCTAGTTAGGTTGAGTAACCTATCCTGCTCAAAATATCCCTGAATATTATTATTATTATTATTAAGGCAGTGAGCTGGCAGAATCGTTAGCACACCAGGCAAAACGCTTAACAGTATTTTGCCTGTCACTACATTCTGAGTTCAAATTCCACCAAGGTTGACTTTGCTTTCATCTTTTCGGGGTCAATAAATTAAGTACCAATCAAGTGCTGGAGTCAGTGTGATTGACTAGTCCCTTTCCACAAAACTTCAGGCCTTGTGCTTTTAGTAAAAAGGATTATTATTATTAAGGTAGTGAACTGGCAGAATTGTTAGCACATCGGGTAAAATGCTTAGCGGTATTTCATCCATCTGAGTTCAAATTCCGCCAAAGTCAACTTTGCCTTTTATCCTTTCGGGGTTGATAAAATGAGTCCCAGTTGAGCACAGGGGTTGATGTAAATGACTAGCTCCCTTCCCCCAAATTTCAGGCCTTGTGCATATAGTAGAAAAGATTATTAAGTGGGGTGAACTAGCAGAATCGTTAGCATGTCGGGCAAAATACTTTGGGGCATTTTGTTCATCCTTAGTTTCTGAGTTCAAACTCCGTCAAAGTCAACTTTGCCTTTCATCCTTTAGGGTTGATGAAATAAGTACCTGTTACACACTGAGGTTGATGTAATTAATCTCAGTGTAATTTTCCCTTTTACCAAGCCACTGTTTACGACATTTAACATTTCGATAGAAGATCCATTTTCCATTACCAGTCATAAGTCTATCCAAAAAGGGTGATATGAGTTCGCGAGAATGGAGAGAGGAACAGATGTCAACCCAGGATTTGCAGTTGCTTTCGGACAATTCATGAGGCACCCATTTTCCAAGTTTAGGAACCTTTCCAAGTTGTTGAAGATGATGATGAACAGTTGTATAGTTAGAACTAAGCTTTATTGCCAATTCTTCAACTGATAATGCAGGATTTTCTTCAGATAATGCCTCAAGGAGCTTATCATCAAACACAACTGGATGTCCTGTTCTATCTTCATCTTCAAGGCTGAAATCTCCACTTCTGAATTTTGCAAACCATCTTCTGCAAGTTCTTTCATTCAAGCATTCTTCCCCATAAACTGAGTGTATGTTTTGAGTCACTCCGGCTGCAGAGTTTCCTTTTTTGTACTCATAAAGCATTATGTGCCTCAAATGCTCTTTGGATAATTCCATGTTAGAAAGCGTTTTAATCAAAGAAATTTTAATTCTATTATTCTGTAAAATAATATTTAATTAGTTTAAATGTACATCATCATCATCATCATCATTTAACGTCCGCTTTCCATACTAGCATGGGTTGGACGATTTGACTCTCAGTCAAATCGTCCAACCCAGCGAACCGGATGGCTGCACCAGGCTCCAATCTGATCTGGCAGAGTTTCTACAGCTGGATGCCCTTCCTAACGCCAACCACTCTGAGAATGTAGTGGGTGCTTTTACGTGCCACCGGTAACAAATGCATAAAAATAATTCTTAATTCCATTAGACATTCTAAAATACTATTAAATTACATTCAATTTTTAAAAAGGTAAAATCGGACAGAACTTATGGGATGACCTGATATATTGTTGAAATATATTGTAATGAATTTCATGTTTCAAAACATAACTTATGTTATACTCAGCCTGATAGATTGCAGAATCATAATAACATTGAACAAAATGCTTGTGGTATTTAGTTATGACCTTTTACATTATGAGTTCAAATTCCATTCTAGTTGATTTTGCCTTTTAACCTTCTTTGGATTGATAAAAAGATATTTGTCAAGTACTGGTCAATGTTATCAACTAACCCACTTCCTCGAATCCTAGGTCGAATGCCTATGCTAGAAATGATGAAGGACAGTGGATTGGCAGAATCATTAGCACTTCAGAGAAAGTGCTTTGTAGTATTTGTTTACATTCTGAGTTCAAATACCAGCAGAGTCAGTTGTACCTGTCATCTTTTGAGGGCCAATGAAATAAAGTAACAATGAAGTATAATATAAGTGACTAACCCCCACTCTCCTCAAAATTGCTAATCTTGTACTACAATTAGAGTCAGACAAAATGCCTTGTGGTATTTGTTTTGGCTCTTTTTATTCTAAGTTTAAATCCTGCTGAGATCAACTTTGCTTTTCCTCCTTTTGGTGTTGATAAAATCAAGTATCAGTCAAGTCTTGGGGTTGATTTAATTGACTAAAGCTCAGGGCTTAAATTATAACCCGTTGTTATGTTGTGTTTTGCATTTTCATACCAAAAATGATGATTGCTTAACATATTGCTTTGTTGCTCTGTTTTTTAACTGATCTTGTGTTTATTTTTTTTACCCCCACCCTGCATACTAATACACACCTACTCCAATGAGATTATGAACAAAACGATTATTGATAAGGCTGAAATAATCTACAAACTGTATTGATCCCTGCACAGCAACCTACCCAACTGTTCATCGATCTTACATGAAAGCTGTTTAGGAATGAATGCTATGCAGATTACTAGCAAAATATGTTGAAAAGAAAAATAGAAGAGAGAAGGAAACAAAGAATTTTGTTGATGCCACTAAAACTTCAAGACACCACATAGCTAGGTTTACAGACAATACTACTGTACCAATTGTACCAATCATTTTACTGATTATATCTATCTGTTAACCCATTTAACACCAACTTACCTGTTACTTCTCCTGGTTCTGTGAAACAGCTTACTGTTTTAAAGCGATCTAAACGAAAACCTTTCACAAAAATTTCGTATTAATTTATTATGTTCCAAACATCTTAATGTTATTTTACTAAGTTCTTCGTTATTTTCAAAATGTATTGAAACAGAAGTAGTGTATTTCAACAAAAATATGGTTACAAAAGAGTCAAGCCTATTTCAGCTTTTTTCTTTCATTGTTAGTCTGAAGAGGAAGGGATGTGCCCATATCTTTTTCAAGACCCCTTCCTTTTCCTTCATCCTTGTGGATAGTAGTTTGAACTGCTACTGGATTGATAGGAGAAAACATTGTTAGATAAGAAGTTCCAGAAAGATGTTTGAGAAAGTTGGAAAGTGTGTTTTTAACTTAGGGTAGAACAATTTGGTAAGAAGGAGAGATGAGTACTTGAAGTTGTAGCAGAAGAACCAGATGAGGATGCAAGCTTGGTGGCTAAGTAGTTGAATGATTGGTCAGCATTTAACTGTTATTTGTGTACTTAATACTATCCATTTTACTATGAAGCAGAAGTGATATCTATTGTCCTCTAGGAAGACTAATGTTGATGTGATTGGATGTGGAGTATGTTAAACTCACAAAAGAGAGAGAGAGAGATTGTGTTTAATTGAGATCTCTCACCAAATATTTCCAATACCCTAGATGTACCCTATCTTGTTAAAATTGAAAGCACTATATCTATCCTAACCTGGAATAACTCAATGAACTTAATGAGGTTAAAGCTCAGTTTAAATGATTGCAGAGTGGTGGGTGGAGGGCAGTAGGGGAGGAGTATACATATCAGAGGAATACGGTTCTGTGAACCAAGTCTACATAGAAAAAAAAGTGAAGCGAAGAAGTTAACCAATCTTCATTATCACATTACTGCTATTTTGTTTTATTAGTAGGATTTGAACTCAAAGTTATGAAACTAGTTTTTACAAAGTAACCACTCTGACATTTTATTGTTTGAATGCTGCTTCTGTACATTGTAACAATTACCTAAAAGCAATGGAAGTTAAATGTTTTCCTTTCACACATGCCATTCTTAATGCCGTTGTGAGTATTTAAGGTTTCAGTATTGTACTCACGGTTGTTAGATCATGGGTTTGATTCCAGGATTGGCTGATGCATTGTGTCCTTGAACAAGGTACTTCATTTCATACTGCTTCAGTTTAGGCAGCTGAAAATGTGTGAGAGCTCCTACTGAGCTGGTTTTATCCTGTGATGGCTGGTGTTCTATTCTGGGTGGGATCTGGTACTCTTAGTTGCTTAAAGCACCACAAAATCAGGATATGGTCAAATGAGCTTCTTAGCTTTTTAAGGATTTTAACTCAGTCTAATAAAATATCAAATTAAGGAGCTGTTGTCATAAAGAATCTGTGATAATACTTTACCATATTGAATATTGAATTTGTGCATTTCTCAAGTGGATGAAAATCAAGCTATATGCAGTAATTACATTTAGAGAAGCTACTGACATTGTGATGGATAGGAACCAGTAACAAAAAGTGGCTCAGTCATTGTTGATTGTCAAACATCTCTTGCATTATAGAAACAAAAAATAACATTGAAGAATTTTGTGCTGAGTAGCAGCTGTATTTTAGATATAGGGTTACTGAATGTAGATAAATTCAAAAATAAAATGAGAAAATTATGAAACATAGTGAGGAGATAATCTCCATTAAGCAAGGTGGTAAGGTTATGAAAATTTGGCTGCCATAAATGTTATCCTCTCACAACAGTATTTATAATAGTATCTGTGAAAAGTGAAACATTTAATTAACTTGTTGAAAAGATTTCCTGCTGGTTAACTAATTGGAAAGATTTAAGAATTCTCAAAGACTCTAGTTTAAATATTTATTAAAATTGACAGCGACTGTAGCCGTTATTATTTAAAACTTTTCTCTTCAGAGATTTTGAATGATGTGATGCATATTTATAATTGTTAGTTTACCTTCTTTCTACATTTATGTATTAAGCTTAATTATTGCATCTTTCGGTGTTATGTAAAATCACTACCGCCCACTCACTCCTTCTAAATAGATCTGATGAAATATTATAAGGGACTAGCAAGGTTGGCTTTGCAGAATTTTAGTGTGAGAGTTGAAAAATCCATCTAGAATCGAAGGGCCTTAGAGTCAATCAAACAAAAACCTAAGTCCTAGTAAGGAGGAAGGCAGACAAACCACAAATCCCTTTAGGTAGATGGTTCTGCTCAATCTGTAGAAAAAGGTGTAGGTAGAAACTCCATAAGATGTACACAATGTAAGCTATGGATGCATAAGAGGTGCAGCAATATCAAAGGAAGGCTAACTGAAAGACCGTCTGAAAACAACTTGGACGCATCCTCGGTCCAAACATTGGCATCTACTTGACTATGTGCTTGTACGCCAGCGGAACCTGAAAGACATTCTACACACAAGAGTGATGCCCAGTGCAGAGTGCCACACTGACCATCGCCTTGTCCGCTGCAAGCTCAAGCTGCAGCTCAAACCCAAACCCAAGAAGAAAGGTGACCCCGTAAAGAAACTCAACATTGGCAGCCTGTGCTGGGAGGAAGTGAAAGTCAAGTTCCAAGCAGACCTGCAGCAAAAGCTACACGAACCCCCTTGCACTGATGACACCACACCAAACAATCAGCCATCTTTAAGACATCTGAGGAAGTTCTTGGGCACACAAAGAAGAAAAACAAGGACTTATATATGCCTTTTGTGAATGTAAGTGCTACAGTGTTATGGTGATTTAGCCTGTAAATTATTTATACAATGCAGGGCCTACGGCAATGCTCACAAAGTGAAGAAAGGAGAGGAAGACAGAGAAATGTGGCACATACACTTGGAAATCCTATCAAATGTCATCAGTATGACTTGAAAATTGCAAGAAGCGTTTTGTTCTTTTGCTGTTCATTTGTCAGGTGTGAAGTGTATATACCCATTAAATGTGTTGGATGTCCTGCCTTTAAACATATGCTATCCAACCATTAAATATATGTTTTGATTAACAGCAACATGATGTTCTGCTATTACATGTAATATCCTACCATGAAATCTTTGATATCTTGCTATTGAACATGTGACCTCCTGCTATTAAACATGACATTGTGCCCTTTAACACATGCTGTCCTACTGTCAAACAATAATCTTCAGCTGTGGAATGCACATCTTCTCTTTAAACTGAATCATCCTACCATCAGACTTTCATCTTGTCTACAAGTTTACCTAAACTAAATAGTTTAGCTATCTATGATTGTCATGTCTGTGATAGTTGGTCATGTTATCCAGCAGATTAGGACTCCTTACTGAACCTTACACTCATTTGTTTATGTTCTGTGTTTATTTAAGTGCTTTTTGTTTTCAAATTTATTTTTTCAAAGTAGTTGAGTTTCCTGTGATTTTAGTTTGACATCATCATTGATTTTTCTGTGAACATCCTGTCTTTTCTTTTCTATTTCCCTTTCTACACACATATACACACGCATGTAAACACACATACATGTATACAAGATTTGTTCATGGGGATAGTTCTTGTTTAGCATTGGTAGGTAAAAGATTGCATCTCTAGAGTAATTTTTTTTATCAGTGTTTTTTGTACACTGGTCATTTAGCAATATTAACTGATGTATGCAGCATCTATCTGCAAAGAATTACTTCAGCCAACAGTATCATATACAGCCAGCATGAATGAATGGATGTAAAACAGTAGTTTATATAATAGTTTTTAATAATTCCTCTAGAAGTATTTTGTTGAAGACATCTGGTTTCCTATATTGTTATTTAATTTATCTGTTTATTCTTTAGCTGTTTTCAGTCATTGACTGCAATAATACTGGGGTACTGCTTTCAAGAGCTGAGTTGATCGTATAGACCTCCAGTCTAGTACTTACTACATCCATTTCTATTTGTCAAACTGCTTAGTTACAGATTTGGACATGCACAAACACACCTTCTGTTTGTGTGTGTTTGCACATAGATGTAGTCAGCTTCTGTGCAGTTTCTGTTCAATAAATTTCACCTTCAAAGCTTTAGTTGATCTGAACTAAGAAGGCATTTTCCCAAAGCGCTGCTTAGTTGGACTGAACCTGAAGCAGTTTGATTGCAAAGTGAACTTCTTAATAACACATCCATGCCTATTTAAGAATAAGTCTTATAAAATGCAGATTCTTGGTTTGATAGTGGCATAGACCCTCATCAGTTTTATCTAATTCCAGACTTTATTCTATATTGATGGTAGATGTGTACCAATGGTAAACTGACATGATGTGATAGTTGATTAGTAGCTAGCTAGATAAGTATATATGTGAGTCTACAAATACATCAACACATTTGCAGATAGAGAGATATGTTAATAGATATACAAGTAGATATATAGCTGAACTGAAGTGAAATGAAAAGAAATGAAAATAATCTCAATTGGTAAATAATTTTGACTCAGCCTTGAAGGTGGTTGGACAGTGAAAAGTGTAGTTTATATATATATATATATATATGTGTGTGTGTGTGTGTGTGTGTGTGTGTGTGTGTGTATGAATAAGTTTTATCATTTCAATTCATCTTTTATTTCCTTAAACTGTAAAGCACAACATATCTGTCAAAATATTAAAAGAAGGAAAATAAGCAATACCTTCTAAGTTCATTTTGATTATATTTGAAAGTACAGTTTTGACTAAATAGCAGGATTTCAAAAGAATTTTTGAAATTCTTTGTTTGTGTTTAATATAATAACATAATGTTTTCAAATGTGTTGATTTACACTGTCCTGCTAGTTTATATTATTATTGTTGTTGTTCTTTGTGTTTAATTTAAATTGAGATTAAACATTATGTAACACCAGTAGAGTTGTTAACCTGACTAGCACCATTTATACATGTACACAGTGCCTCTCTTTTTGGGTTTATATACAGTGCTGCCACCTCTGTATTCTCAACTAATGTAACATCTTCCATTTGAACTGTCATTTATACAGTGCCACCTCTGTATGAGCCAACGAAGGAGACACTGTTGCTTAACCCAGAAATAGCAATCAAATATTCCTCAAATCATTCTGTCTCTTAAGTAAAGATAGGACACATTTGGCTATTGTAAGTCTTACATGCTTTTAATCATAAGTATACTCATTCAGTTTAACCTAGGGTTAAAAAACAACATCTCTCTCTATTTTTATTTCCAAAGCAGCAAATTTGCAAAATCGTTGGAATATTGGATAGAATGTTGTGAATGATTCATTCCAGCTGTCTTCTGTACTCTTCAAATCTTTGCTTTTCATCCTTTCAGGGTTGATAAAGTACCAGTCCAGTAACAAATTAATTCATTCCTTTCTCTCCATTAATACACCTATAGTTGAAAGGCCCCCAACTTTGTCCTGTTGATACAGTGTGAGAATTGCATTAAAGGTGCCCGTTTGGTTGACTACTCAGGCATGGAGTTACTGGTGTCCTTATAAGAGTAATTTAAGCATGTTCTGACTGGGAGTAAAAGCTACAAATACAGATAAAAAGTGTGTAGGATAATTTATTAAATATAAGAATATAATATTTCATTTTCATATTTCTCCTCATTGTATTTTTGGAAATCCCTAAAACATTATATGGGTACTCCCAAGCATGTAGTGCTCCAGTTGATTCCCTGAGTTACCAATACATTCAGCTGGTTCTGCTCATCAACTTACACATTAATTTTCTGAGTATAAATTCTGTTGTACATTATTGAGACCAAATGATAATTCACTTCTTTTATTAGCACACCATTACTCCTGTACTCCTATTTGCACAACACTATCCCTGTACTCCTATTTACACAACACTACTACCCCTGTACTCTTATTTATGCAGCACAACTTATTTACATAATCCTGTTTCCTCTCAATACTGCACCCATATACTCCTATGTACATGGCACTATGTCTGTGTACTTATTTGCACACTGCTTGTGAATTGCTGTTTACACACTCCTTTGTATTCCTGTTTACAGTGTCTCAGCACCACTTCTGTACTCCAAGGTACTCAACATCACTTCCATAGTTTCAGCTACATTACACACTTGACACACATTTTCAAATACTCCATTATCTTGATACTTTTAGTTATTAAATCAATGTTGTTCATATATGTTTCAACATTGTGGCATAGTTGTAACATATATGAAAATACTGCATAGGATATAATGTGAAGAATATGACCATCTCAAGATTTCATTTCTTTTAGTTCTTAACTATTTTTATGTAAAGTTACAAGCATGGTGAAATAATTAAGATGTTTGCTTCACAATCAAATCTCCAGAGTTTGAACTCCTTTCACTTCTGAGAGAAAGTGTGAATGAAGTTGAGAAGATGGAAATTGTGCAGCCAATGCAAAAGCTCCTGTTTTGTCACATTGCATCACACTGACCCTGCTGACAACTGTATTAAGAGTACTGGTGTCAATGGAATACTCAACCATTTAACACTACATTTCAGTGTGTAGATAGTTCCAGTGATCTGCAAATTATTCCAAATGGATGGTAGCTCCATATAATTTTGTTACTGTGTGTCTATAGTTATACATGTATATGTATATGTTAGTGTGTGTGTATGTGTGTGCATATGTGTATGTTTGTATATGTATGTTATGTGTTTGTAGATGAAACTGTTTCATGATTTTATAATATAGTTTTATTTGTAAATAATTTTCATTATTTATATTATATGTACAATCTTTGATGCTGCCAGATCCATGGAGAGGGAAGATGGATTCTGGAGCCAACTTTACCACTTCTCCTTCTTTTCACCATTTTCTCCCTTCGGTAGTTCTTTCCCTCTCCTCCTCTTGCTTTCTCTAGACAGGGAGCGCATATACTTATATAAAAATACATATACACATAAAGTACCAAATTTTTCTGTAGTGTGTCTGTCTACTCACCAACAAAAATTTGAGATTGGGTTGTGTGTGTGTGTTTGAGAGAGAGAGAGAGAGAGAGAGAGAGAGAGAGAGAGAGAGAGAGAGAGATGATTGGCAGGGGTGATGGTGAAGCAGGAAGGGATGTAAGATAATGAAGAAATCTTGGCCATGAATACCAAACATATGGAATTAGTTACCATTGAGGAAAGAAATAGTCTTTATAGAAAAATAACAGATAAAATATAATAAAGGTAAAACTGATGTGACAGAGAGAGAAAGAGAAGGGAGAAAGAAAAGAGAATGAGAGAAAAAGATGCATGAATGGAGAGAGAGAGAGAGAGAGAGAGTGTGTGTGTGTGTGTGTGTGTGTGTGTGTTACACAAATTGAGAAAGATGAAGAGAAAGAGCAGTTTTTTTCAAGTTATATAACTGAGAGTAGATAAATCTAACAGCTTCCATTGTGGTTTGTTAGTGTGTGTGTGTGCATAGCAGTAGTAGTTATACTAATGTGTATGTTTGATTGGAGCATAGAATTTGTATGTATAAATGTACATATATGTATTTATATTTATAAACACACATACACACATTTATGTTAGTGTGTGTGTGTGTGTGTGTGTGTGTGTGTGCGCGTGCATGTATATTCATATTAATATGTGTGTAGGTATGTGTTCCTTATAAATGATGTATATGTATATATATTTGTGTATGTGCATGTACATCCACAATAAGGAAGAAAAATAAAATGCAATTAGGATATAAAGGTGGGCAAGTTTTGATATTGACTTATTGTGGTAATGTATGTGTGTATATGAAAAACACTTATAACTATATACATGACTTCTTTCTTTCCCTCTCTCTCTCTCTCTCTCTCTCTCTCTCTCTGTGGTGATTGCTCCAGCTTTACAGATGGTTGCCATCTCTCAGAGTTTCCTCATTGTTTATGGCATTTCTGACCACTCAGATTATTTTTCAGTCCTGATGCAGATCTGTATGGTTTGAAGCATACATGACAGATGTCAAATCACTGCAACTAGTAGGAAGGACGTTGCATACAGTTGCTCTTTCATAGGACTTCAGATGTTGATATACCCAGCCACACATTTCACACCTTCAACACTTTATATTCTCACTGAGTTTCTGATAACATCCCCCCCAAAGCCAGCACTTTAGGCTTTCATGCTCAAGGCAACCCTCTTCAAAAGTTTTACAACCTTCCCTTATATACTTCCTCCACTCAACTCTTTTCAGAGCCAGTTCTTCCCAGTTCCTTAGATTGATCTCCAGTTCCTTAGATTGACCTCCAGTTCCTTAGATTGATCTCCAGTTCCTTAGATTGATCTCCAGTTCCTTAGATTGATCTCCAGTTCCTTAGATTGATCTCCAGTTCCTTAGATTGATCTCCAGTTCCTTAGATTGATCTCCAGTTCCTTCAGGTTGCCTTTTATGCAGTCTTTGTACCTCTTTTTTGTGTGGTTTGTGCTGAGGATGCTTTCCAGTGCACATCTCACCATAGAACAGCTATTTTGGAATCCTATTATCTTCCACATGGCCTGCGTAATGCATCTGAGTAGATATGATGAGTGACTGGAGGCCATTGCAAGGGCTTCTGTATTAGGTGTTTTATTTTGTCACTTTTGATCAAAGCTGTCAAACAGCTTGAAATGCTTATGGTGTACTGTCCATGTTTCAGAATAGTACAATAGAGCCATTAGTATGCATACCTTGTAAATGTTTCATCTTGGTGATGATGCAATTTGCTCAGACTATCTTTTCAAACTGCCTAAATGCTACATATGCTTTCTGAATGTGTGGACATATTTCTGCATCTAGAGAGCCTTCTCTTAACAATGTGTTGCCCAGTTAAACAAAAGTGTCAACTACCCCCTTTCTTGATAATTTTATATAACTCTTTTACTAGTTTCAGCACAAGAGCTGCAGCTATGCTGGGGCACCGCTGTTAGCTTTACTACACTTTCACTATTTGAAATCTCCTCTGATATGTGGTATTTTGTGAACGAGGGAGTTTGATGCTGCTACTCTCATCTGTGTTTCCTGCTATGAGGTAGGCTCATCTGCAACTCATGACAGGAGGAGATCCAGTTTTGTTTTGAAGACACTTACATCCATCCTATGCAGGTCTTTCAAGCTTTTGGGGAGTATATTGAATAACTGGATACCCTTGAAACCCAAGCTGTTGCAGTATCTGGTTTGGTATCTTGATGGTAATGTTGGGATCTTTGGCACTATGCTGTTGTACTCCATTTTGCTGTGTGTAAGTTCCAATACCAATGTTTGGTGCAAGTCCTTCCATGATTTTCCAGATGTATATCACTGCATATCTTTCTTGCTTTCATTCTAGGGAGTAGAGTCTTAATTTTTTCAGCCTTTTCCAGGAGCTGACATGTATTGAACTTTTCATAACTTTGCAGGATTGCTTCAAGTTCTGCTGTTAATTTTACAGTGTGGCGACTATAGTTGGGAGCAGTAGTCTAAGTGGCTGACCATCATGATTTCCTGTTTTCTCATTCAGAAAGTTTCGAAGGATCCAGCCAGTTGCATTTTATTGCCACTCTCCAAGTTTTATAACTATGCTGAGATTACACAGCTTGTGACATAATCATACCATTGTTGAACAGCTGCTTTAGCACCCAGTTGTGCTGTAAGAGCTGTCTCATGCAGCTTCTACCTGGTCATAAACAATGCTTGGTGTTAGTCATCGAGTCATTCTCCTCTAGGAACGAAATTGGTTTCCTGTGGACTATTTATTCCATAACTTTCTTGATGTGTGAGGCCTGAAAGATAGACCTATGATTTTCAGCATCTGCTCTGCTTCCTCCTTTATGGATAGGATATATTGTTCCTACCTTCAGTTTGCCTGGGAGCTTACCACTTGCAGGGAAGCTCTGAAAAAGAAACTGCAGTGGTTTTGCAAGGACTCGGTTACATGATTTGAGAAGGGTTACTGGGAATTCATCAGGGCCAGCAGCTGAGTTGGGTCAGTATTACGTTTTCTGTAATGTTGATGTAATTAATTATTATGTAGTGGTAAAGAACTCCACTAGTTTGTTTCACTTGCCTGTGTCCCAAAAGGATAGTGAAAACACTTGTGAACTGTTCAGTCTTTCACTTATTCATATTGGGTTTTCTGTGAGGGAGCTGTTCTTTTGGAAGAAGGGCCCTGTCTTGTAGCAGACTGAGGCTGTTTGTATGATAAAGTTCAAGAAAGCTTTAAAGTTTAACTTATTATTCTCTATAACCCAGGCCTCTTTATCTGTTTCATGGGATTGTTGCAGACTTTTCTCAATCTCCGTCAGTGTTGTTTTCAGGTTGGACTTTTCACAACTGTTGAGATTTTGTTCAGGTGGTTTGCAATCTTTGTCTGTTGTCTCATAAGAATTTTCCTCTCTCTCTCTCTCTCTATCTATCTCTATCTCTCTCTCTCTCTCTCTCTCTCTTTCTCCCTCTCTCTCTCTCTCTCTCTCTCTCTCTCAGACTAACGAGTGCCACATCCATAAGAAAGGCACCTAGTATACTCTGTAACATGGTCTTCTGTTGCATCCAACTTATGCCAGCATGGAAGATAATGCTTCAAACAAGGTTGTTGATAGTCATGATCGCACACCATCATCATAATCATCATCATCATCATCATCGTTTAACGTCCATCTTCCATGCATGGAAGACGGTTGACAGGAGCTGGCCAGGTAGAAAATCTACCCAAAGCTACTGTGTCTGTTTTGGTAGAGATTTTACATCTGGATGCCCTTCCTAACACCAACCACTCCACAGAGTGGACTCAGTGCTTTTTACGTGGCACTAGTACAGGTGAAGTTAGTTTTGGCGCAACTTTTACAGCTGGATGCCCTTCCACATGCCAACCATGTTACAGTGTGGACCGGATGCTTTTAACATAGCACCAGTACTGGTAGGGTAAACAAGTAACTAATAAGATAAGGAATTATGAGAGGGGCAGAGGCATTTGTGTCAGAGGATGAAAATTAGAGTGTGACAAAGAGACAGAGAAACAGAAGCAGGTGTCTTGCTACAACAGAGGAGGCATTAGAGGAGGTGATCCAGTATCAAATGATGAAAGGTTAGAGTGTAACAGAGAAATAGAGAGGCAGAAATAGGTGTCTTACTATAGAGGAGGTACAAGGTTACCCAGTGAGAGGAGATAGAGAGAGAGAGAGAGAGAGAGAGAGGGAGAGAGAGAGAGAGAGAGGGAGAGAGAGAGAGAGAGAGAGAGAGAGGGGGCAGAAAGAGGCCAGACCCAAGTGTACTGATATAAAGGTGATACTTGGTTACCTAGTTAGGAAAACAAGAGAAGGAGAGAGAATGACCAAAGGGAAAGAAAGAGAGAGAGAGAGAGAGAGAGATTAGGAAACAGCAAAAGTGTAAGAGAGAGCAGAAGAGAGATGGTGTAGTGCTAGGGTATACTCACAAGTAACAAGAATATGAGCGTAGAACCTGGTTAGAAAGAAAGGGAGTGGGTGTGGAGAGCAGTGATACAGTGAGCACAAAAAAGGGGATTGGAACACAATCATAATGTATGAAGAGAAAGATGTGTGGAAGAGAAAGATGCAATTAGAAGAGGAATTGTAGTTTGATTTCTTAGGGTAGAGTGGGTGAAAAGTGTGTTGTTACATATGGGTGGGACACAACTCTTATAGCACTCAGTTTCATGGATGGGTCTTCCCGAGGACCACATATCACCAAACATCTCGGTCTACTATCATTTCCTCTGTGAGCCCCAACATCCTAAGATCAGTCCTCACCACTTCATCTTATGTTTTCCTGAGTCTCCCTCTTCCACAGGTACCATCCACTTTCTGCGACAGGCACTTCTGTATACACCTGTCTTCGGTCATATGTACCACATATCCAAACCAATGCAATCACCTCTCCTGCATATAATCATCAGTAAATCGTAAATCTGAAAGAGAAGCACAGTCTAACTTATAGAGCAGTAGAGTATTTAGGTAAAGATATTTATGGCTGATTTATAGGGTTACCCACGGTTTTGTGTCCATAAAGTGCTTAGCTTTGTATATGTCTGACATGATGTAAGTAAAGCTAAGCACGGCCATAAATATCTTTATCTCTCTCCCTCTCCCTCTCTCTCTCTCTCTCTCTCTCTCTCTCTCTCTC
>NC_142952.1:16105152-16127756 GCF_046866305.1 Octopus bimaculoides
GTGTAAACACACAAAATGTGTGTATATTAGCTGCTGTGATGCAAACTTTATTATATTTAACTACTGTGAACTTGCACTAGAGACTCCATGTGTATATCTCCCTCCTCACAACCACCTCCCTCTCTCTCTCTCTTTCTTTCTCTCTCTCTCTCTTTCTCTCTCGTTCTCTCCACCCCATCTCCCACCTTATTATTACTCCATTACCACCACCACTAACATTGCCAGCAGCACAGGCAAAGTTCTTACTATATTTGCTATTCTGCTTTTCCAAGCTGTAAGTTAGACCTTGGCCTCATTCTAATACTTTCCTAACAAAGCTGACTCATATTTACACTAATCTCTCCCTTCGTCCCACCACCACCACCACCACCACCACCATTAGCTCTTCCTCCTTCTCCTCATCTATATTCTCTCCCTTTCTTTTATGTCTTTAACTGTCAAATCTGAATATCTTTCACTTGCTCTATTTACACTCTCTCACATACATACACAAAAATGTAAGTGAGACGTTTGTGTGTGCACTAGTACACATCTGTGTCTGTGTGTGCTTATGTGTATGTATATATATATGTATAAGGTGCATCGTGTGTGGGTGTGTTTCTGAAGCAAGAAGGGCAGTGCCCTCTTTTTTTTTTAAAATTCTCCTGGACAGAAATTGAAATAACTGGGTGATGTTAGTGCAGTTTGTTTGTATGTGATGGTTCGTCTCTATCAATGTTGTTCTCTGTTATCTCTCACTATAATTGTCTTTGTATATGGGTGCTTTGTCATGTATATATTTGTAAGTAATATACACTCATATATTTCTAATGTTTGTTTGCATATTAGATGTACACACACATACTCTCATCCAACCCATGCAAACATGGAAAAGTAGTGATTTAAACTGTGAAATATATATATATATATATATGGAGAGAGGCATGTAAAAGTAGTGTAGAAGTTTATTTTTCAATCATGTGAACCTGTGTTTAATCTTGGGCCATGGAGCCAGTCAGATGGACTGTTCATCTAATTGAAAGGGCCAGCTTTGTAACTGATTCTTCCTGAACATAATTCATTAAAGGTAAACATGCCTAAAATATTCAGGCTTGTAAATGCTAATAGACTGAATAGGTAATTCAGTGGATCAAACATTTTATTAATATCATTGAGAATATTTACAAGTCCTGCACTGTTGTGTGTGTGTGTGTGTGCATGCATACCCACTTCACCCATCCATCCACACTTAAGGAGGTGATTGAGGTATGGAAGTTGGGCAGGGTGGTAGTGATAGGGAAGTAATATATTTCTTCTGTAAGTTATGACCTAGAGGTAGAGATTTATTGCTACCTACCTTGATTCTGTGTTTGAATGCTGACAGGAATGGTGATAAAACATAAGGACATAAAGATGGACAAAATGCTTTGTGGCATTTTGTCCATCTTTATGTTCTGAGTTCAAATTCTACCAAGGTCGACTTTGCCTTTCATTTTTTGGGGGGGTTGATAAAATAAGTACCAGTGAAGCACTGGGATTGATGTCATCAACTTAACCCCTCCCTTGAAATTGCTGGCCTTGTGCCAAAATTTGAAACCAGTTGTATGGCTTTCCAGTAGAGCTTGTATTATCATCACCTGTTTATGTTTGCTTTTCTCTGTTGTTGTATTACATTGGCTTTTCTTGATGGGTAGCATTCGCTTTTCTCAATGGCATAGCATCTCACCATATGTTGCACTTATGTGTCATCTCTTATATTCATCTAGTTTCTTCATATCAGACTTAAACATTTCATCATCAATCTTCTTCAGTCTCCCTCTTCTGCAGTTTCCTGTCACTTACCTTGTTTGACTGGGTTTTTTTTTTTTTCAGCCAGCTATCTTCTTCATACACATCACATTTCCAACTAGTTCAGTCTCTTCTCTTGTATCATTTTTTTGTTGGATATGTAAAAATAAAGATTGCATTGCTTTCAAAATGTTTCCGGACTTGTTCTGTTGTGCACCAACAGATGGCAGCACATGGTTGCATGAGCAGTTAGAGCCACCAGTGACCTTCATGAGGCAGTGTGCTGAGTGATATCACTTTGCAAGTTGTGAAATTTGTTTTTGTGATCACACAAATGCTGTAGTCAGCAGTTTTGTCATGGACAGGAGCAAAGAGCCAATGTGAAATTTTTGTGCTAAACTTGAGAAATCTGCTACAGTGACATTGAGCATGCTTCGGCAAGTATATGGCGATGAGGGAATGGGTTCACACAATGATTCAAGTGGCATGGACACTTCAAAAGCAGAAGAATGTCTCTAGAAGATGATGAGCAATCTGGAAGACCTGCCATGAGCATCACTCCCAGAAATGTGGTGTTGTGCATTGAGAATTCGTCCTACAGGGTCAGACCATCAGTCAAGAGTTCTACTGCTATGTTTTGAAGTGTTTGAGGGAGAACATTCAGTGGAAGCTACTGGATCTGTGGAGTGCAAAGAATTTGATTCTTCACCAAGCTCACTTCACTTGTGAGTTTCTCGCTGAAAACAACATGTTATCACTTCCGCATCAGCCCTTTTTGCCAGATTTAGCACCTGTAGACTTCCATCTCTTCCCCAAGAAGAAAATGCAGTTCAAAGGTCACCCCAGAGGGAATCACAGAAGGTCCTCAACTCACTTAGGGAAAATGACTTCCAGGCCAGATTCCAAAAGTGACAGGAATGCTAGGACTGGTGTATTGTTGTGCAAGGTGATTATTTTGAAGGAGATGATGTTAAAACATAAGTTATTTTTTTTTATTAAACATAACTAGTTCAGGAACCTTTTTTTACTAACTCGTACCTTCTTAGCTTAGGAGATAAGAGTAACAGCAAAAGTGGTGAATGGCACAATCAGGAGAGAATTGGTCAGAACACAGAAGTTGAATTTGCCTTTAGTCTTCTGGCGGTTGGTAAGGTAACCAACAAACAAGGGAGCCTATATCTGGTAGAAATAGTAGTCAAATCTTCCTTAAGTCAAACCCTTATATATTGGAAACAGGACACATTTGTTGGTGTACTACTAGACATGAGAATATGACAACCATTGCTTAAGGTACCAGGTGGAGAGATAAACAGTTGCACCAACATTAGCTGGTACTTTCTGTTTTAACATTGAAAAGATGAAAGGTGAAGTGGACCTCAGCAGTATTGGAACTCAGAGTGCAGAGAACTGGAGCAAATATAATGCATTTTATCGTATTCTCAAACAACTCATCTATTCATCTGCCTTACTACTAGATTTATGACTTCTGAAAAAAGATAACATTGCCATGGACAGAACATTTTTGATCAAAAGTCAGCTTAATTGTGATAGACCTGAGTAAAAAACTACAATAATAAATAGGTGCCATCAGCTACTGAGTCCATTGTTGATGTTTCACCTCTACCTCATCAAAATTGTCACCATGCACAAATGTTAGAAATCATTGTTGCTCTATCACTAAAGACTGGGTTTTTGGATTCTTTTCTGTTACATTTCTGGCAATCAGTTCATCAACCAATTGGTCAGTCAAAACTGATAACCTAGGGAATAAATTAATTGTATGTGTGTGTGTGTGTGTGTGTGTGATCATCATCGCCATTTTACCATCCACTTTTGTATATTTGTATGGGTTGAACAAATTTGTAAGGTAATATTTGTCCATGGCTAGACATGTTTTCATAGCAGAATGAAATGAAACACATCACTTGCATGATGGTGATACTTAATTACAACTGCCATGTGAGGTCATAACAAGGACACTATAATAAATGTATACATACAAGTGTGTCTCTGTGTGTCTATATATACATATATATATATATATATATATATACTAGCAGAGATACCCAGCCTTGCTCAGGATTAAAATGTCATAGGTTTTTTTATTGTTTTGGGTTTATTTTTAAATTTATTTCTAATACCTATGGTTCAAATTTCATCAAAATCCGAAGCATATGAATTTTCATGGGGTGGGTGGGGGTGAATTACCTCTACAGTTTGAAGTTTGGAAGTGTGGAAGTTCTAAAGATAATTTATGGACATGACAGGACAGTTACACAGGGAAAGGAAAGCTAAAACAACAAATGGGGTGGGAGTGAGTGACAGTCACAGATGCTAAATGCAGGTGACTTTAGTTTATCAGTTTCATGCACACTGTTATGGCAAGAATCATGACACTCCCTGTGAGAATGGACTAGCCAAACTCGTATAAGTAGCAGCGTGTTTGACTGAGAGGGAGAAAAGAAAAATTGCAGGAAGTTGAAAGGTGATGTTCATGAATTCATGGAGTCACAGGAAATTGTTGAGGAGTTGTTATAGTTTGTTGAGAGTTGTTTTGGATTGGTTACAGTTGTTAGCAGAGTATTTTGGAATACATCAAGTAGAGACAGTTGGTGTCCCCCCCCCCCATTCCATGTTATTGTATATCACACTGTTATTAGTGCATGACACTAAGGTGACATATACAGGAACCACATTATAAAAGTTGTGATGAGTTGATTCGAGGCTTATATTGGTCATTAACAATTTTTTATGAAACAAAAAATTCACTAATTATGGAAGACCTATTAGCTGGCATATTACATTTGCAGAAGCAGCAGAAACAGGAGTTAGAGCAACAACTACAACACAAACAGTTGATGTAGTCATAGTTAAAGCACTCAGGAAACACTGCAAGTTCATTTTCGCCAAGTGGCATAGCGAATGCTATAACAGAATTTAGTTATAACCCAGAAGAGAGTATAACATTTTTGGCATACTTCAGAAGATGTGATAGAAATCTTCAAGGAAGAATGCAAGTGTTGGATGGACAATGAAAAAGTGAGACTACTGTTATGAAAATTAGCTCCTTCAGAACATGAAAAATACTGCAATTTTATCCTGCCTAAAAAAACAAGTGAAATTTGTTTCGAGGAAACAATTGAATTGCTATCCAAAAGGTTCAGAGATAAGGAGTTTCCTGTTTAATACTCACTGGGGGTGTTTGAAGGAATATTTTGTCAGTTATGCTGGAATCGTAAATAGAATGTGCAAAAAATTTAAAAACTGAAGGAATTATCTCCTGACATGTTTAAATACCTCATCTTTGTGCAAGGTTTGGCAGCAAACACAGATGCAAAAATACATGCACAAATTCTTACAAAACTAGAACAGGAAGACCAGAATTTAACCCTGCAGGCAGTAGAATAGGAATGTCAAAGAATTATCAACTTGCGACAGGATGTAAAGAAAATTGAAGAAAAAAATTTCTTTCAAGTACAGACATGTCAACCTCCAGGTTATATATATATATATATATATATATATATATATATATATATATATATATATATATATATATATATACAGAAAATTTTTATTTTGTACCCCCAAAACTGTGTTCTGTATCCGATACTAGGATGTCTGGGACACCGTATCATGCAAAAAGTTCATGAAGGAACCTTATTGTTACCTTCAAGATTGGTTGACTGCATATCTCTGGCCACTTGGTATAGCTGTCTACTATGATCAAGTAATATGTGCAGTTAACTGATCCAGCAAAATCTATATGTAGCCTGGATCATGGACTGTCTGCCTTTGGCCACAATTGGAATTTCACTGGTGGTGACTTTGCTGCAAGAGCACAACCTCTGCAAGGTTTCATCAATTTGTTCAATATCACAGTCCATAGTAGGCCAATGCACGTAACTCCTCAGTACTGATTTCATTCTTGAAATCCTTGAATGTCCCATATGAAATTCACTTAATACACACTTTTGTAGTGAGGCTGGCACTACAACTCTTTGTGCATATATCAATACATTATCACACAGAGAAAAATGGTTCGCATTTGTGTTAGACATATTTTTATTTTCTTTTTCCTTCAACATTTCTTTCATCTTTGCAATTAATTTGTCTTTCTCCAATTTTAATTTTATTTCTTGAACAGTTACTGGCAGCTCCCAAATGATGTTACACAAAATGTTTTGCTATTTCATTTTCCGCTTGCAATGCAGCAATCACGGTATCTTTGAATAGTTCTGTATTTTGGGGAATTAGTATCTGGTGAGTGAGGGAGTTTGAAGAGCTGTGGGGCCCTTGAAACCCAAACTGTTGCAGTAACTGATCCTGTATCTTGATGGGGAAGTTGAAACCTTTGGCACTATGAAGTGGCACCCTATTCTGTTGTGTGTGTAAATTTCAAACTTTCAATACCAAAGTTTAATACAAGCCCTTCCAAGATTTTCCAGATGTATATCACTGCATATCTTTCCTGCTTTCATTCTAGGGAGTAGAGTCTTAACTTTTACAGCCTTCCCCAATAGCTGACACTTTGTGTTGAGATGATTTTCTTTGTGTAGCTTCACTGGATTTCTTTGTGTAGTTCCACTGTAATTTTATACTGTGTGGTGACCATAGTTGGGAGCAGTAGTCAAAGTGACTGAAGACATATGTCTTCCAGAGGACCATCATAGTTTCCTGCTCTCTCATGCTGAAAGTTCGGAGGATCCTTCTGGCTAGCTGTTTGCATTTTATTGTCAAATTTGTAACATGCATCTGGAAAGATGCATCATTACTTATCTCAGTGACCTGATCATGCACTGATTTTGATTCAGGGTTGCAATCACTTTTGGACCAGTGTATCCTGTCTGCACTCCATTCAACTTTGTGTACTGTATATTATATCCAACTTCTGTTGCAGGTGCACAATATTTCCTGGGTTCTGTATCCTCTGAGAGACTTTTGTGTCATTTGCATAGCTAGCAAAGGTGGCTATCTGATCAACTGAGGGCATGTCTGAGAGGGCCATTATGAATAGCAGTGATCCTAAGACAGTGTCCAGTGGAATTTCACTCACTATTTGTTTCCTTAGAGGTGGCTCCATTGGCCACCACTACCTGACTTTTACCTTTTAGAAAGTCATGTAGCCACTCTCTAAGTTTTCTGACTATTCTGAGATCATGCAGTTTGTGACATATATCATGGTTGACTTTATCAAAGGCTTTTGCAAAGTTAAGATATATCATGCCTTCATTTGAGTTGTTGAGCAGCTGCTTTAACACTCAGTTGTAGTGCTGTAAGAGCTGTGTCATGCAGCTTCTCCCTGTTGAAAGCTGTGCTGGGTGTCAATCATCAAGTCATTCTCTTCAAGGAAAGTAATTAGTTTCTTGTGGACTATTCATTCCATGACTTTGCTGATGTGTGAGGTCAGAGAGATAAGCCTGTAATTTTTAGCATCTGCTCTGCTTCCTCCTTTGTGAATAGCGTATATATTATTCTCTCCTTCAGTTTGCCTGGGAGCTTACCACTTGCAGGGAAGCTCTGAAAAAGAAGCTGCAGTTGTTTTGTGAGGACTCGGTTACATGATTTGAGATGGATTGCTGGGAATCCATCAGTGTCAGCAGCTAAGTTTATGTTAATCTCATCTTTGCCCAGTATTACATCTTCACTAATGTTGATGTAATCAATTATTATGTTGTGGCAAAGAACTCTGCTGGTTTGTTCACTTGCCTGTATCCCAAGCGGGTAGTGAAAGCACTTTTGAACTATTTGTTCAGTATTTCACTTATCCTCATTGGGTTTTCTATGAGGGAGCTATCCTTTTGGAAGAGGAGCCCTATATTGTAGCATACTGAGGCTAATTTAGTATTTTCTGTAACCCAGGTCTCCTTGTCTGCTCTTTCTTTTTCATGGGATCATTGTAGATTTTTCTTAATTTGCAACACTGTTATTTTCAGGTGGGACTTTTCAGTACATTTGAGGTGTAAAAACAACTGGTACTGTTATATGTATTACAGATCGCTCACTAGATGCTCCAAATCATACAGGCGAGTTTGAAGACTGCCTCACAAAGATACCAGTTGTTTTTACACACACACACACACACATTCATAATATGATATGCTTTCATGCAGTTTCCATCAATCTGATGCTACATTTGAAGACACTTGCTCAATGTGCTGCAGACCAGGATGTAACTTAAAGTCAAGTAGTCCTGAATCCAACTTCTAAACTGTTTTAGCATCCTTTCCATCATGTTTGCCTCTGTATAAGTTAAATTTACAAGACTTGATTGTTGTGATGAATGGTGTTTTAAAGAAAATGTTAATGTATTCGCTAACTTTGCATCAAAGAAATCTTGTTGGAATTCTTGCTCACTTCCACCATTCTTAAAACACCTGTTGCTTCTCAACATTATACTAAATTATTGTAATCAATCACTGACTTAGCAGCAAGTATTCTTTTGGAGTTTTCTCTGTTTCATAATAGTTCTTTAAATTATGTCTGAATATGGAAATATTGACATATTTTAACTATTTTTAAGTATTAGAGCAGCTGGCAACAACTGAGTGACATTGAAAGTTATTTGGTAGCAATAATTATTTGTGTAATAAATTGGATTCTTTTAAATTGCTTCATCTTTGTTCCTTCATGTTAACTCTTGGAAAGGCTGTTTGTGTTGCTCTGTATCACCAGGCAGTTTTTGGCATGTTATTTGATGAGATGTGATCCACAAATCCATTGTTATAATAGTATTATATATCCTACAAACTGGAGGATCACACTGCATTTTACTCATTGCTTAGTCTCTTTGTATGCCTAAAAGTTTGTAATGGTATTTTAGTAGTTTAGGAGATGGTTTTACATATGAATTTCTTACATGTCCAGTTTGTTCATTTTTAACATTTTTGTTTCATTGTATAGGTAGTCTTTGTATGACTGATAATGAGAGAAATCATGCTGTTTTGTCTTCTTTGCAAGTTTTATTGCTGCTGCTGCTGTTGTTTAGCCCCATGTCAGCTCTCGTCATGCAGACCCATGATCAAAAGCAAACTAGTGGAAATCTAGTTTCAATTTCTATACAAGACAGTGTACTTCATTAAAATCACTCTAGGGTCAGGTTGTGGTGTTAAACTATCTTCCCAAAGATAGTTTAAGATCTGAAAAGATATATTATTTGGGTGCTTTTAGTATAATTACTCCTGTATTCTGTAAGTCTTCCTTCTCTGTCACTCTTTTTTTGATCCAATTGCTTATCTTGTGCACTAATAGTTTACGTTGGGTACACCATATAGAACTCCTACCTACTCCTTTTCTGTGTATTGAGTATAACCATTTTCCAGATAGCACTAGAGTCCTGCCTTTTTTTTTTTTTCTTGCCAACTAAAATTTTTGCTTTTGAAAGTTTTACTTTGATGCCTCTTGAATCTAGATTTTGCTTCCATATTTTGATGTTTTCTCTGGATCTTTGCCAGATTCAGCTATTTCCATAGCTGGGTCATTGTTACACACAAATCCCTTGGACAACTGATCTAAACTCTTAGAAAACTGTAATAAACAGCATCTATCTGCACTCTTAATTCCTCTCTAAATTTATCAGTTTTTTAATATGCTGACTGCATATCTGGATATGGCTTGCATATCTTCCACAAACCATTCATCTACACCTAGTTTTGTTAGCGAATTCTGGCACAAACTCAAACTGTATCTCATCTAAATTAATTCTCATTTTACTTTCATAATTTGGGCCAGTTTGATGTCCTTATAAAGGATCTTGTGTGCCCTTGTAGCAACTGATGATGATACTGCTATACAATTCATTGTGTATGACTCATCCTTCTACTATGTAAATGGCTATGCATAAGTTGGGATAGCATGTCTTTTACTCTGCTAAATATTTTTAGCCTCACTGTAACTGTTCTTGATAGTCCAGCTACTTTTCCTGTTTTCATTTTCTTAACTGTATGCTTACCCATATGACTGTTAATTTCAATAGCTGGTCCTTCTGTTGGGTCTACTTGGACCTGGTCCGCTATCTCTAATGTAGTCTTTTTGTTCAACGACCTTTTGTGGTAATATTTCTCTTTTTTTCTAATTGTCGGTGATGGCAAATACATTGTTATCATTCTATATATCTGTTTTGCCAGTGATTATCTTGATTTGTGCTGATATATTGCTTCACAGTTTGAAACATCTCTGATCTTCTCATTATAAAATATTACATTCAGCTTTTCTCTGTGTTATATACACCTGATGTCTGACATCTTTCTTAGCAGCCTGGTATTGCTTCATACTTCTCTTCCAATCTTTCTAGGTTTGTCTTGTAGCCTTTATGGATCTATCTGTTGAACATTCCACCACCAAGTCATCATCTGTCTGTTAGAATCTTGCTCCATCCATACATGTGGTCTGTGGATTGCAGCAAGTAAAAATTTCTAGTTATTCTCTATAAGTCTCTGTTTCCTCTCATTTCTTGTGATACTTGTCAGTTAATATTTCTTTAACCCTACATCTAGCTGGGGACATTTAAACCTCTATTCCTTCTCTAGGTTGTCTTATGTCATAAAGTCCTACCTATTACCTTGATATCACTCATCTGTATTGAGTAGCAAATTTTTCACTGGGGAAAAATATTTACAAGCTGTTATCCTGTTTCCTAATGAAGTATTCCTTTCTTGCATGTTATCATTCATTGATGTTAGATACTCCTATGTGACCACACCACTGCCATGCACAACACTAACATAGTGTTAGTCCTGTTATTGTTTCTTTCTCATTGTATTTGTTGTAACTTATCATTTTGGAGTGATGTTGTTGGCTGGATACCTTTCCTGTTACCAGCCAGTTTAAAGCCAGCTTAGAATTAGATGTATTTTATAGTGCTACCAGTACTAGATAGATTGTCTGTCAGCATTAAAATTTCCCCTCTACACAGTATCATATTTTATTTAGAGTTACTGCTCTTCTGGATGGGTTGCCTTTTTTGCAACTTGTAGAGACCATATTTCCATTATGCAGAATTACATTCAGTTACTGCTTTCCTAGTTAGGATGTCTTCTCTGTGGTTGAGGAACCACATCAAGCCAACTTAGAAAAGACTACAGAAGTCTCTTGGATCAGTTTTTCTACATGAAATATTCTCTCACTTATCTAGAGCTCAACCTTCTAATATAGTAAGCAACATCTCATTCTGTAATACTTAAAAACTGAATTACTACCCTCTGTAGTAAATGAATAATGCATTTCAGTCCTTAAACCTAAGACAACATTCCCTATACAGACATTGAATGCTGACCTGATAATAGACTTTGATCCATAATCAACTTTGGTATACTGACAGTTTGATTGGTTATTTCTATACCATAGGTTTATTGATTAATGTCTTAATTATAATCTTAATTGCTTTCTGCTATTCTCATGGATCTTTTTTCTTTTCTCATTGATTGTTTACACAACCACAGTCTCCAGTAGCAACTCCCGGTTGTCAATTTTAGCATTTGTGCAACAAATCACTTTTACAATGTCTTCACCTTTTCAACAACTTCAAGTATTCCTACTCCAGTGTATTCTTGCTGCATCATGGCTATTATAATGTTGCTGAAATTATAGAAGTCTCATAACATGTTATGTTGAAATTTATTGTTCAGTGATCTGTAAAGACAACGAATATTACAGCATTATTTCATAATCCAGGTAAAAAAAAAAAAGATGAGAAAACTAGTTAGTTGCATGTTGATTATATAGTAGAATTTCAGAAATACTGTCTTCTACTACTAGGTTACACTGTACTCTACAATTTTATACTTTAAATCCTTTAATACCTATGTTATCAATATGCAGAAGTAAAAGAACTTTTCTCTTGCTTTTTTTCCTTGCTTATTTAAGAGTAAGGAGTAGGATATAAAAATGAATCATTTTTGTTTTATATATAAGTTATTGAAGTATCAATAATCCCACAGCCACGAGATATTATTTAGAATCACTTGCATGCAATAATGTTTACTTAAGTGTAAAGAATCCCTAGAATTTGTCCATGTTTTCAATTTTATTTTCTTCCCATTATACATACTGATATCATCATCATCATCATATATATATATATATATATATATAATTATGTGTATTTCTTCTATCTTAATGAATAAAAATTCTTCTGATAGAATAAATGGGTTAATAGAAACCAATTATAACATGCGTTTTCTCCAATCCTTAAATTCTTATATATATATATATATATATATATATATATATATATAAACTTACTGTTAATAAATGTCATGTGTGTGTTACATTCTGTTACTTAATAGATGAAAAATGCATTGTAAATAAGTGATAGATAAAAAACGTATACGTATAAGACACAGAGGTTCCCTAATTCTTCATCAGTTATCAACCAAAATGGTAATACTCAATTTCGCACCATTAATGATACAAAACTGAGTTGATAATGGATGAAGAACTAAGGACTCTCTGTGTCTTATATGTATATATACATTTTTTCTGTCATTACACACACACACACACCCACCTTTCTCAGCAAACTAGTGTTACTTCCTGTTGCTATATCTAATAGGCTAATTAAGGTAAAATTATCTTTGAATGACAGGTATAACTATTGTTAGTGTTTATACTTCTATGATGACAGACAAGCAGAATATGGAGGAGGTTTTCTTCAATGCACTACGCAGACTGTGTTCCAGTACCAATAACCAACAAGCTGATTGTTCTGGATGATTTTGATGGAGATGGATTACTATTAGACTTGCAGCACTGCTGTTAGGTCATTTTGGAAAAAAAACAAAAAAGCTATTGACTGCAACAAAGCAACTTTTACTTGAGCTCTACATAAAAAAAAAAAAAGTTCCAGATTTGACAAACATCTAGCTTCCTGATAGGTTGTTTTACAGCTGGCAACATCTGTGTAAAAAACAGTGGCATTTGTTGGAGTACAGGTGTGACACCTTGGGCAAGTGTCTTCTATAGCCTCAGGCCAGTCAAAGCCTTGTGAGTGGATTCACTAGATGGAAACTGAAAGAAGCCCATCACAAAAAAATATATTTATTAAAAATAAAAAATATTGCTTTTTATATTACATTCACATCTTTGAAAGTTTTAAAAATATTTACTTCTGGTCTTCTAGCATCAGTGACGTAACATATCTCTTTATGTATATCGCTCTATCCTTCTGTAACATATCTCTCTATATCTCTTGTTTTCACTTTCATTTTTCAGATGCTATTCTTTTCACTTCCAATTTTCATACGCCATTGTTTAACTTCCACGTTATTGTTTTTACTGTAAGCCTAAGTTTTCAATCGCTATTTACAAATAAGCAATGACAAATTACTGACAAATAATGAAATTTTAAAACGCACAGTTGCAGAGTTACATAGAAAGTTGGTATCTCAGCTACTAGCAGTTGACACCTGCGTAATCTAGACTGCGTTTTAAAATTTCATTATTTTCTTTAACCCAGGCAATGCTGGGTATTTCTGCTAATAATGTAATATGAATAAATGTCAAATGTTTTAGTGCATGACTTTTGACTCACCCTATTTATTAAGAAAACAGAGGTAGTCAGGATTTGGATAAAAACTATTTATTTAGTACTTTCATACAGATATATATATATATACATATATATATATATATATATATATATATATATATATATATATATATGTATATATATTGTGTTGTATTGTGTTCTTGAGCAAAACATCTCATTTCACATTGCTCTGTGATGATTTTGTCATCTGACATGTAGTACGTTGTGCACCTGTACAGGTAATGTTGATTTGATGGAGGGAGTGAGCCTATGTGAACACAAATATTTACTCACTGTAAACAAATCATCTGTGTAAGATGTTCAGAAAGAAATTGCAGAACCCTCATATGTCATCTAATAACAGAAAAGTCCATGGTGTATTTGTATGTGTATACATGTGTGTGTGTGTGTGTGTGTGTGTGTGAGAGAGAGAGTGAGAGTATATATGTGTGTGTGAGTGTGAGAGAGAGTGTATGTGTGTGTATGTATACTTCGTTTTTGTAACTGGTTTGCATGATTCTTGATGTGAATTCGTGTGTTGAAACAAATTTTGTTGTGTCTAGGGAGAGTCATTATGCCAATATTATTAACACACACTGGTTCAATTCCACTGGAACACAGTGTTGGGAGGAGAAATAAACACACACACACACACACACACACACACAGAGGTATATATGCATGGTAAGAAGCTTGCTTCCCAACCACATGGTCCCCAGTTCAATCCCGCTGTGTGGCACCTTGGGAAAATGTCTTTTATTATAGCCTTGGGCCGCCCAAAGCCTTGTGAGTGGATGTGGTAGACAGAAACTGAGAGAAGCCCATCATATATATATATATATATATATATATATATATATATATATATATATGTATGTATATATTTATGCATGTGTTTGTCCCCACCCCCACCATTGTTTGACAGCTGATGTTGGTGTGTTTACATCCCCATAACTTAGCGGTTCAGCAAAGGGGACTTATAGAATAAGTACTAGACTTACCAAATGTGTGTGTTTATATATCTGTATATATGTGAAGTTGTGATTTGAAAGATATTTGGTTCCTAGTAGACTGAGCCACTTCATAAGACAGTTTCTTCATTAGTTTGTAGTAGTAGTAATTATTGCTGCTCAATTCCATTTGGTCAGCTGTACATGACACAAAGGCAGCTGATCAAATAATTAGTACCAGCATGGAAGTTCAAACGTATATTGTTTAATTTTTGTTGTTTTGGTTCCATCATCAGTTTCTCACAAGATTGCTAGAAAACTCATGCTCATACAAGGTTTGAACTCTGCATGTTTTGGTTTGTGCAAACAAACTTTTTTCAATTATATCATCATCCTTGGTGAGCTGAGTTATATGAAGAGTTAAATGTTGTATAGAGAAACACAACACATGTGTAAGAATCTCTACTTTGTTGTTCACTCTGCTTGAAATAGCAGCCAAATCACCTCAAATCACATTCATTCATTCTAGAAATAGCAACCAGTCTCCTTCAAAGAATCCACTACCATCTTAAAATGGAGAAGACATTATGAATAATGTGATTTTAGATTGTAGAATAAAAAATGCAATGTTGACAGCTGAAATGTCTTTGATCATAAGATTGTTAAATCGAGGCCAAACGGGCTAAACAACAAATGAACATCCTAAAATGAAACCAGTGAACCAAACAGTGCAATATCTTATGTCTCTTTAGTTATTTTTTTTTCTTCTCTAATGATGATTAAATTATAGCAATGATGAAATAACCTCATCATCTGTAAGACTAGATGTGCAATAATTCATTCCTAATTATTATTTCTATGGCTGTTTTAGTTTCACTCTTATTAATGTTACAATATTAATGTCAATATAAACGTTCACTCTTAATTCTTTCCCCACTCCACCGCAATTTCATTACTCTAAGGCCTCTTAAGAAACTGTCAATTATATTTGCCACTTTGTTGGTTCTCTCTCTCTCTCTCTCTCTCTCTCTCTCTCTCTCTCTCTCTCTCTCTCCCTCTCTCTGCAATAACCATTACTACTTGTGGTGGATTGGCAGAATCGTCAGAGTGTTGAGCAAAATATTTTGTGATATTTAGTTACAGCACTTTACATTCTGATTTGAAATCCTGTTAAGGTCTTTGTCTTTCATCCTTCTGAAGTTGATAAAATATGGTACCAGTCAAATATTTGGGTCAAGATAATGTATTGTTCCCTTTCCACACAATAAGCAGAATGACCTGTAATGAAGTGGATGGCAACAGGTTTGCTTGCCATTTGTTGTAGTATGCTTGGAATATGCTCTCAAAAACAATCAGCAGCAAGACTGTTTCCCTTATGTAAAGTGTACTGCAAAGTTTGCATATAATGCACTATATAATACATTATATATATATATATATATATATATATATATATTACAGAGATGTACTTGCATAGCAAGCGACCTGATCTGAGATTGTGTGCTGGAACAAAAACAATTGCACTGTGGAAGGTGTTTATAAGCCATTTAAGAAACAAACAAAAACCGTTAGATTCACTTCAACATATAAATTTAATTTACCAAAATATTTTCGTCGCTTTGAGACCGCGACCTGTTCACTGACAAAATTCCAAGACGCAGCACGGAATTTTGTCAGTGAACAGGTCACGGTTTCAAAGCAACGAAAATATTTTGGCAAATTAAATTTAAATGTTGAAGTGAATCTAACGGTTTTCATGTGTTTCTTAAATGGCTTATAAACACCTTACACGCTGCAATTGTTATATATATATATATATATATATATATATATACATATATATATATATACATACTGCATTGCTTCTTTCCAGGTAAACTGATATCTAACTGATCAAAGAAGACTTAAGTTTTTGATAAACAAGAGTTTCTTCAACCCTTGTCACCACCAAAGAAAATATTGATCTTGTTCAGCACATGCTGATGGATGACAGATGATTGACTATAAATCAAATAGCCAATGCTTTAGTATATCCTGTGAGAGAGTTGAGAATTTTCTGCCTAATGAACTTGGCATGATAAAGGTTTTGGCTTAGTGGGTGCCACGTCTTCTGACACCTGATCAAAAGTGCACCAGGTTGATCACATCATTGCAAAATCAGACATTGTTTGAAGCAGGTCCAGCTGGTTTCCTTGAACATTTCCTAAGCCAGGATGAGTGTTGGCTTCATGAGCCAAGGACAAAGAGACAATCCATGCAGTGGAAACATCCCTTCTCACCTGCTCCAAAGAAGTCCAAGATCATTTTATCTGCAGAGATGATAGCCTCAGTATTTTAGGATGCAAGAGGCATTGTGTTTATTGACTATCATCAGTAGCACCATGCCATCAATGGAGAGTACTATGCCAATTTGCTGAGGCAGTTACAAAAGACTGTCAAAACCAAATGCTTTGGAAAACTGATGAAAGAGGTCTTGTTTTATGAGGACAATGCTCCAGCACTCAAGTTCTTGGTTTCAATGGTTACCATGTGTGACTGTGGATTTGAACTGGTTAAACAGACTCCCATTTCTCCTGATTTGTTCCCCAACAGGAAAAAAGCACTTGAGTGGGAACCAGTGTTGCAGTGTTGATGATGTCATATTTGCTGTTGATGATTGTTTTGACCCACGGGATGAACACTTCTTCACCGATGGGATCCAAGTGCTGCAATACTGATGGAAGAAGAGTGTGGACCACAAGGGCGATTGTGCTGGAAAATAAACTTCTTTTGATCACATTCCATGAGCGTATCTTCGTCAGCATATGAACTTTTCAGCCAACCCTTGTGTTTGTGTGTGTGCATATATGTGTTTGTGTGTGTATTTATTTATTTATTTATGTATATATGTGTGTTTAATTGTGTATACGTATGTATTTTTATATATATACACATACATGTATGTATATGTGTGTGTGAATGAGTGAATGTATGCACACCTATATAAATGGAGAGAAATATTCACACACTTTAAAGAATAGCAATATTTGCTAGGTTAAGAGAGCCTAGAGCAAATTGTTATACTCTCACTGCAACTTCTCAGTAAAGACATGCAGAATTAATCCTGTGTACTTGCCTGTCTAGTATACACAAGATTCATGGGTACATGTGAAGGCCAGCTCTTACAGTACTGGCTGTTGGTTATCCAAAACGTAATCATAGGCTTGTGAAAATTTCCCACATGAAAAAATTCCTGAATGTCAAAGTCCTTTGTGTTTTACTTTATGTTATTTCTTTTGTTTTAATGAAATGTGTGGATCCCCAGAAATTGTAAAGTTATTCTGGGAAAATACTTCCGTTAGTGTTAGCCATGGGTCCACCTTGTTTTGTTGTACTATTATGATTATTATTATTTGTAGGAGTAGTGCAGTTGGAGAAGATTTGAGTCCAAAAACTTGGTCATTTATAGCATGAAAGTTCACTTTCTTCAGGTACATCTGGGTACTACCCTTCTCAGTAACATTTTGCTTTCCACACTGCATTGGATTTTTGTATACTGAGTTCAAATTCTGCTGAGATTGACTTGGTCTTTTATCCTATTGGGGTCAATAAAATAAGTGCCATTTGAGCACTGGGGTCAGTAGACTAACCCTATCACTCCCAAAATTTCAGGCCTTGTGTGAAAATTAGAATGAATTTTTATTATTAGTAGTATTGTTAGGGTGGCAAGCAGGCAGAATGATTGGCACACCAGATGAAATGCTGCTTAGCAATTTGTCCGTGTTTATGTTCTGAGTTCAAATGCCATTGAGGTATACTTTGCCTTTCATCCTGTAGGGGTCATTAAAATAAATACTAATTGAACACTGAGATCAATCAATGCAATTGACTATTACCAACTCCTAAAATTGCTGGCCTTGTGCCAAAATTTGAAATCATTATTATTCTTGCTTTTGTTGTTGTTGTTAATAATGATAATAATAATAAAGTAAGGAAACCTTGCTAGTGTCAGTTAGGAATGAGGGAGTATTGAAAGCAGAGAAAAAAAGGAAAAAACAAAGGAAGAAGTACAAAAAGGACATGAAGAAGCATTATGCAACAAGGGACTACACAATCAATTCCATGTAGCCACAACAGAAGTTGCTGGAAAACATAGGTGGGATTGGCTGAAGGAAGGAACATTGGAAAAAGAAACCGAGAGCACTATACTGGTAGTGCAAGACCAAGCTTTGGCCGTGAATTGGTGGGTCAACCTTAGGAATGAACAAGTGTCTCTGCTGTGCCGCATCTGTAACAGAGTAGACAAAATCATTGCCCATATTACGAATGAATGCCCTAAACTTGCCCAAAACCACTGCAAGTTTTGGTGACACGGTGAGATAGTGAATGTGCTACATTGGAAACTGTGCGAAAAGTGGGGGCTAGGGAGAAGCAAGACATGGTATAATGGTATGAACACAAACCGCAGAGAGTGACAGGATCAGAGACTTGCAAAATCCTCTGGAATTCCCCAATCTAAATAGATCGAGTGCTAGAGCATAACAGACGGGACCTAGTGATGGTTGACACGATACACCACATGTGCTATATAGTTAATGTTGCATGCCCCTTTGATCCACAAGTAGTCAAGAAGGAAGGGGAAAAAAAAGAAGATAGTGCCAATTATTGTTGGGTCCTTGGGGACAGTATCAGAAAGCATCAAGAGGAATATAAAGGAAATTGGAATAGTGTGTCCAATAGAACTGTTACATAAGGTTTGCCTCCTTGGCATGGCCAGAATAATCAGGGAAGTATCAGATAATTGAAAAGAACGGATAACATGGTACTGTAGGCTGCAGGCAGCAGGCCTGCTACGCATACAAGACTCCAGGATTTACAACAAAACCAAAGATAAAAAGAAAAATAACAACAACAATAATAATAATATTGGCTTCAAATTTTGGCACAAGGCCAGCAAGTTTGGGCAAGGGGGTAAGTTGACTACATTGACCCCAGTGCTCAACTGGTACTTATTTCATCGACCCTGAAAGCATGAAAGGCAAAGTTGACCTTAGCGAAATTTGAACTCAGAATGTTAAGATGGATGAAATGCAGCTAAGCATTTTGCCCAGCATGCTAATGATTCTGCCAGCACCCCACCTTCACAATAATAATAATATTGCTATTGTTATTGGTATAGCTGGTGTTCTGTTTAAGAGAAAGATGTGAGATTGATAGAATAAGTAGAGTGCAAGATAGAATACCTTGAGATACTTAGTTACATTCTTTATTTTTTTTTTTATCTTATAACTTTTGTCAGGAGGATTGGCAGTGCTTAGAACACTTCACAAGGCTTCTAGAACTGGGGAGAGAAGAATGTAGTTATCCTCAAACCAGAAATGAGGATAGACACATATCTGCTTATAGCTTTTCTCTTTTACTTGTTCCACTCATTGGATTACAGCCATGCTGGAGCACTATGTTGAAGGGTTTAGTCAAACAAATTGACCCCAGTACTTATTTTTTTCAATCTGGTACTTTCGCTCTCTTGTCAAATCATTAATTTATAGTGATGTAAACAAACCAACACCAGCTGCCAAGTGGTGTGTGTATATATAGGGTTCAATCTACAGAGAAATGGGTAAATTCAACGTTTATGAGTCTACTATGTGAACTTGCTTCCTCTTGACAGAGCTCCAGTATTAATAAATTATTAAACACTTCATCATCATATTACATTCATTTTCCATGCTAGTATGGGTTGGATGGTTTGGCAAGAGCTGGCAAGTCAGAAGACCACACCAAGCTCTGCTGTCTAATTTACAAAGAGTACTGCAGGAATTTTTGTCCTTTGATATCGAGATCATTGCTGGATAAGGCAATGGAGTTCACAAAGACTTGTCAATATTACCCATGTAGACATGGACTTTATTATGCATGTGTGAAAAATCCTTCTATTCAGTAAGTATTTTGCATGGATTAAAAATCTGAACAGATGAATTGTCTGATGTGTAGATGGGCTCATATGATTGTGCTGACATTGTGATACATTGAGATTCAAATTCCCATCCCATGATATTGGTCTATACCATGATGATTGTTTGGGCATATGTCACAACTGTGATGGGCTTACCTTGATAAAATTAGGAAAAATCTAATATCTTTAGTCACTTAGGCCTCAAAATTATTGTAACCACTAATCTGTCTAAAGCTGATTTCTTACATGTTTCCCTAGGCTCTTATAAGCATAAAGCAAATTAGAAATTCATGTATATATATAAACAGTTCTGTCACACCACCACCACATTGTTTAAAAACTTGATAACCAATATCAGTAATAGGCTATCTAATCCCTCGTCTTCTAAGGAAATATTTGATAAAGTAGACCCCCACTATAATGATGCCCTAGCTAACTGTGGCTTCAAAGATAAGATATCTTACAACCCTTCAATTAAGAATATGAAACCTAAAAATAGACCCAGGAAAATAATATGGTTTATTCTTCCTACTTTCTCTTTGAATGTTAAGACTAACATAGGCAAAAGATTCTTGGCATTGTTAGCTGCTGCCCCAATATGAAGGACATTATCACTTGCAAGCCACACCAAGGCATGCTTCATAAATTCAGTCATTTATGAAACAAGTCAAAGCAATGCTCCAAAATAATAAAATACAAAAGAAAAATTAGGTTTATGTGAACACAATTGAAAAGAAAATATGCAAACCACCAGACTTCTTTCCGATACATGGACAAGAAATAAAGCTACTAAGTTGGCTAGTCATGTATGGGACTTGAAGACCAACTACACACCACATACAATCAAATGGAACATCATGGTGAAATCCATGCCAAATGGAAATGGATCAAAGCAATGCAAGCTATCTGTGGCTGAAAGATCTCTCATTCTTTTTAGATTGAAGAATTCCACCACACTGCTTAATTCCAACTCCAGCATTTTAGCAAATGAAAACTGATGGAAAAATTTCTTTTGTCAAACTGAGTCACCACCTTCTATGGGTTGAATATACTATCTCACAGACATGAGTTTCCTCCTTGTTGAATTATTCTACATCTGCTCTACTAATTATGATTTCAATGGACAAAGGGGATGTTACTTTGGGTTTTCTTTCCATTTTGTTTTTCCTACTTTTATTTATGTTTTGTTTTCTCATTCCACCTCTTGCATTTACCTTCCTCTTGCTCTTTTTCATATTTTTTCATAAATCAGCATCCATTCATGTATATTTAAACTTAAAGGATTGCTTGGAGACATAACGCATGACAAATCTGCCAAATTATTGTGTTTCCACAGCATGAAACTATTTATAGCTCATATTAAAATACTGTGTATATTAAATGATATGTGTATATTTATGTATACATGTATGTGTGTGTGTATATATGCATGTATGAGTGTATATACGCATGTGTATATATGAATATATGTATGTGTATATATGCATATATGTGTGTGAAAGTGTATATATGTATGTGTATATGTGTGTGTATGTATGTGTATGTATATATGTATGTATATATATATATATATGAGTGTGTGTGTATACATGAATGTATACATATATGTATATATATATATATATATGTATATATTTATCTATCTATCTATCTATCTATCTATCTATATATATATATATATATGTATATATATATAAAGTGTAGTATATTGCCACTTAAGTGTGGCTGACCCCTAGGGGTGGATGTTACTGTTGCTTTTAGCCCCAGGAGGACATCTCCTGGGGCTAAAAGCAACAGTAACATCCACCCCTAGGGGTCAGCCACACTTAAGTGGCAATATACGACACTTTATCGTGCAGTTACTGTTAATACTTCATTTAGAGAATTAACATTGCTTATATATATATATATATATGTATATATATATATATATATATATATGTATTATATATATATATGTATATATATATATATATATATATATATATATATGTATATATATATATATATATATAGATATATATGTATATATATGTATATATATATATATATATATATATATGTATATATATATATATATATATGTATATATATATATATATGTATATATATATATATATGTATATATATATATATATATGTATATATATATATATATGTATATATATATATATATATATATATATATATATATATATATATATATATATGTATATATATATATATATATATATATATATATGTATATATATATATATATATATGTATATATATATATATATATGTATATATATATATATATATGTATATATATATATATATATATATATATATGTATATGTATATATATATATGTATATGTATATATATATATGTATATGTATATATATATATGTATATGTATATATATATATGTATATGTATA
>NC_142952.1:16130756-16135756 GCF_046866305.1 Octopus bimaculoides
AGTAGGACTGAACCTGGACCCATGTGGTTGGGAAGCAAACTTCTTAGATATGTGTGCAGCAACACTAATAATTTCTACTATAAGCAGACAAGGAAGCCTCTAGCATGGTTACTGAACTGGGTAATAATAACAGCCAAATTTCCATCAAATCATGTCCTACTTGTTTAAAAAAAAATAAGGAAGGACATATTGGATGATGTAACCTAAGGCAGTGCTTCTCAAACTGTCTGATGTGGCATACTGGCAGTTTTTTTGTCTTTCCAATGTGCCAGGGACTGGTAATATGTCTTAGTAATACTAATTCATACCAGAAACAATATATATATAATGAATATAATAAAATTTGACAATTTCTTTTATCTTATATTTATTTTGTAAACAAATAATACAAAAGCATTATATAATGTTTCTTTCTTTACTGGAAACTCGCTGCATACCGGCAGCTGATGGCTCACGGACCAACACCAGTCCATGGACCACCACTTTGAGTAGCATTGGCCTAGGGTACATTAGGCTTGGAATAAAGAAAAAAAGAGGAAAAAGTGGTCATGGCTGGGATGGCTTTGATTGTAACCCTGTTGAATCAGAGATAAATGTCACCACCATCAACCGTTACCAATACTATTAATATCACCACCTCAGTTGCTGTAACCATTTAACCACTTCCTCTTTGTTGCATAGCACTGGTACTCTCCCCTTCTTACACATGAAGACTACATTCTTCCCTTCAATGGGCAAGTAGATTAGATAAGTTGATATTAGGGTTGAAGTTGTAGTATATATTTATATGAAGGACCTTATTGACTGCATTGTACCCCACTTCCTTCTCTCATACACAAAAATAAAATTTCATTGAATTGCATGATCTCTGATGTATTGGCTTATTTATTTCATTTGTTGTTGCTTAACCCCAAAGTAAACACTGATCGAACATTCCAACCATGGTCATTCCAGTCCTTTTAGTAGTGTCAAAGCTTACATTATCTAATGTGACCCCTTCTTATAAAAGAAGGTAGAAAATTAGGTCAAATTTTATTTTTTCATTTTTGCATCATCACTACCACCAACCTTCTGATTCAGTTACTTCTAATGTTTAGAATCGATCAGTAAAGAATATAATTTTTAATCCATATTTCCAAGACAAAAACATACTAAATGTTTGAGTACTCACTCTGCACTTGACACAATATCATCATGTAATGTGATGTGACCATCAGAGCAGGCTGTAGTGGCAGTGAACATTTATTGTATGCTACAGTTGCTCCCTGAGGTCATGTCATACTACTATTGGGAGCTAAAACACAAATCTAGTGAGTTAAGCATAAAATGTAAATCTAGTATTGTCAACCAGTGTTGTCTTCATCAGATGTGACTCATTTAATGCTGCAAAATAGATTTGAGAACAATATGACAAAGCTTATTGTTTGTTTGTTTGTTTTTAATTTTATTGTTTTAAATGTTTTACATTCATTTTCTCATGCTTGCATAGATGGGATGGTTTTCTGTTGGTGCAATTATCTCTACAGCTTAATGCCCTTCCTACTACTAACCACTCAGCCATAGAATAGTAGGAGTGATGCCTGTTTTTTTCTTTTCTTTTCTTTTCTTTTATTCTGTCACTTGGAGAAAAGATAGATAGTAAACTATAGGAAAATTGGAAAAGTTCAGTTGCTGTAAGGAGTACAAAATATAATGTTTTGGCCCTTACAAGTTTAGAAGTTCAATTTGGTTACAGTGCTGGATTATCTAGCTTTTGGATCTAAGTGCTAGAAAACATCTATTTATTACCAGAACAGTGAGCTTATCTACCCCCACTTCCTCTCTTATACATTCTCATCTGTAACACTACCAGTGTTAGTGACTTAACACAAAATTTTTTGATACTTTGTGGTATATGTGGACTTCACAAGCTGCATTGCAGGCTAGCCATCTAAGAAAGTAGGTGATGATGCAGCTTGTGAAGTCAATATTTTGTATCCAAAATTCTAAACAAGAATTGATAGGTGAGGCTTTAGTTCTTACCTGGAGCAACTCTCTGTTGCTGGTGGTATGATGAAATGCACCTAAGATGCACCTAAGATGCACCTAAGATGCACCTAATATCAAAGTTAGATGGAGTTTTTCCCTATTTGCATGTGGAAGGTGGTGCGGATTGTGTTATATACTAATAAAGAAAAATGGACATAAAATGATGATTATGACAGATATTAAAGATAGAACAAAACTGTATGCAATGTGCATTAGAAATTGCTGTAACTGTTTTGAATACAACATATGATCTTTAATTGAGTCAGGTACTACATATGATCTCAGATTAAACCAGGTATTACATATGATCTCAGATCAGTCAGTTTCAGGTGCAATACATAAACTCAGATCAAGTAAGTTTCAGGAGCAACACATGACCTTTGATCAAGTTACTTTCAGGTGCAACGCATGATTTCAGTTCAAGTCAAGTACTACACATGATCTCAAATCAAATTATTTTCCAAGAAAAGTATATATATCTCTAAAATTACAAATAATGGTTTCTTATATGACCACTTGATGTCAGGTTTATAGAGGAGGAAAATGAGCTGCTTGATATTCATGCTTTTCCCAAGAACCTAGCAGTAGAACCGAAGTTTGAATCTTCTTACTTCACATTTTCTTCCTCAAGCCTTGAATTATGTCTTGAAAGTCAGTCCAATATTTTCTTGAACCTTAATATATATATGTGAGGACAGTGAGTTGTTTAAGTGATCACATAGAGGGTCCCTTGTTGGCTAGGGGTATTTAGTCTAGCTCATTGTAAAGCATTAAGTTTAATTCTGTTTTTTTTTTTATATATATATATTCTGAGTTGAAATTCTAGCCTTGCCTTTTATTTTCATCCCTCACATACGTATACTCTTATTTGCTATAATGAATACTTTGTAAATAATGAAACCCACCATTTTATTACATGAACACGTGGTCAGTGCCATTTTATAATTAAATTATCAATTAATCTCATTTCCGGCTGCAGCTCAGTATTTTTTGTGTGCATGCTATTTATCAAGTCAGTTTCTACAATACCTGCAAGTGAAGGTAAAAGTTATGCCTCTGCTGCTGAATTCTTATAATCTGAAACAGAGTCATCTCCCTTACTTGTTTGGTCAAAGAATGATGTTAACTCCTAAAATTCTTCTTAATCATTTCATTTAACTCTACTGTTTTATATTTCTCATGTTGAATACACTGGAAAGAAATAAAAGTAATCTCCATTATGCAGTCAGCTTCTGTTTGTAATTAAATTATTAATTAGTACCAGCAGCATACTAGGATAGAATCAATTTATAATATCCCCTTTCCTTACAATAATTAACTTTGTGCCTAATGAAAAAAAAAGTTTCTATTGAAGCAATAAAGGTACATGCAGCAGTTGTTGACAATTTCATTTGTGTATTTATTGACACCTGTGCTAATGTAATTTGAACACTTGAACAGCTTAACTTCGTTTAGACTTGTCAGCTGACTGAAGAAGCTAAGTTACAGTTTTAAATCCAAATTGCAACTGATTGTTTTTTCATTGTAATATTTAACTCTCATCACTTTAATTTCATTTTACTTTCAGTTTCTTTCCGCTGTTCTCCTTTTAATGCATATTCCTAACACACAATTAATTACTTTCCTACTCACTCTGGGTTGTTATGTAATTTTTCTTCCACACTTAATGTAAAAATCTACCTCGGCAGATGACTAATTCCAGACATTAATAGGTTGTATGTGTATCTTTCATCATTTTGGTTTGTTTATTGCCTCTGTATCTTAGTATTTTGGTAAAAAGAAATTGATAGAAAGAATACCAGCTTTAAAAATAAGTACTGAGCTTGATTTGATCAACTAAACCCTTCAGTGCCTTAACATGGTTCCAATCCAATGAATAAAATGAGTAAGATTACAGGTGCAGGTGTGGTTGTGTGGTAAGAAGTTTGCTTTCCAACCACTTAATTCCAGGTTCATTCCCACTGCATGGCACCTTAGGTAAGTGCCTCCTACTGTAACCTTGGACCAACAAAAGCCTTGTGAGTGGATTTGGTTGATGAAAACTGAAGGAAGCCTGTCATATATACCCTCGCTGGATAAACCTGTTGCCTAGCTTTCCTCTTGGCTACCTGATATAGCTTTTTGTTGCCTCCATTTCTCCAATCTTTCCAAGCTTGTTTCCTTGCTTGTATGGCCCTATCCACTTCACTCTTCCACCACCAAGTCACTCTCTGTCTGGCAGAGACTTTGCCCAAACCACAGGTTTGGTCTGCAGTTTTCAGAAGGTTGTCTCATAGGAACTTCCAGTTGTTCTCTGTTATATGCCACAACCTGTGACTGTTCGATGGACCTTTGAGCTTCCATAACTTTCTTTTCCAAACTGGTTTGCATCTCTGCATCCATCTAACCCTAAGTTTGAAGCTGTTAACCACTAACTTATGTTGAGTTATACATTCCTCACTGGGAAAAGGCTTTCATTTATAAGCATCTGTCTATCCCTGTCTTTGGTGAGGATGTATTCAATCTAGCTTGAGTCCTTACCAGACTGATAAGTAGTTCGATGGTTGGCTGGTTTCTTGAAGTTAGTTTGCAGACCAGCAAATCATTTGCATCACAGAACTCCAGAAGTCCTGTTCTGTCCTCATTTCTATGCCAAAGTTAAAACCTCCATGCACATCATAGAATCCATTGGCATGTTGCCCGACATGACCACTGAAGTCGCCAGGTACAGTAATAAGGTCATTGCAGAAGGGGCTTAGAAACAGTCTTTCTGTTTATCTGCTAGTCCAGCATGTGGAGCATATGCAGAGGTAAATGTCACTGTTACATTATATAAGACTATTCTTAACTTGATAATCCTATCACATACCCTGACTATTTCAATCATCTTATCTATGTAATTGTATACATGTATACGTGTAGATAAGCATAGGTACCTAAAAACTGTATGTGTGGTTATGTGGACATGTTATGTAAACCCATAGAAGTGCATA
>NC_142952.1:16298256-16303256 GCF_046866305.1 Octopus bimaculoides
ATCATCAAAGTACTAACTCAGTTTGATGTTGCTTAACTTGAGTGACTTTTATTGTTATTCTTTAGTTGTCTACTAGATCATCAAATGTATTCCAACCATGGCCATTCTGATTTGCTTCTGTATTGTCCAATGTATCCTTTTTTGGGATGGTAGAGTGTCATTTAAAGGAGATATGGCTGCAAATGTGGTGTTCATTATTTTCTAGTTTCTTACAAGTGTTCTACATATAAATTAGTTTTGAGGCTTACTTAAGAATTAAGGCATGTTAACTTGTGAGGTACCAGAAAATAGCTAGGTACAAACACATAAGTTGAGTAACCCAAAATTCAAAGTCACATTTCCTTGTGAAAATTATTATACATACATGTATGCATACATAGATACCTTCTTAAACAAGAATATTATTGACAGTGACTTTGAAGTTTTGGCCAACCGAGTCATCATCAGACAATGGCTTAGCTGGCTGAAACTTCAAAATCACTGTCAATAATGTTCTTGCTTAAGAGTAATAAATTTGTACAAAAGTATGGTGTAAGCCATCAAATTAGTGTAAAAATATTTTTATTATAACTGAACATGTTACTACACAAATATATACCCGAAGATTGTCTATAAATTTAACCATATACATACATACATACGTACGTAAGTGTGTGTGTGTGCATATATATATATATATATATATATATATATATATATATATATATATATAAAAGATAATAAGAGTGAAAAAACTACAGAAGGCTTGTGTTACATGGTTAAAGTATATATTTAAATTATGTCAGAAAAATGTTAGAAAAATGTTAGAAAATCTTTTTGGTATATAAACATTCTCAAAATACAATGTTTATATACCAAAAAGATTTTCTAACATTTTTCTAACATTTTTCTAACATTTTTCTGACATAATTTAAATATATACTTTAACCATGTAACACAAGCCTTCTGTAGTTTTTTCACTCTTATTATCTTTTATACATCCAACCACATGCTTTCACATACCAACTTTCTCACCTATATATATATATATATATATATATATATATATATATATATATATATATATATATATAATATATTTTCATTCAAAAACAAATTAAAGTAGTGATAGTGTTGTAAACATTATTGACAACACATAGTCGATGTTTTTTGTCCACCGGTTCATTGTGCTATAGTGCTTTACATCCCCCATAACACTGGATGTAAACACCTGAAAGTCATAGATAGATGAGAAAACACACCTCCGATTGAATTCAGGTGTGATGGATACAGATATTTCACCATTTTTGTGGCTTATCAACATATAACTGTGCATGTGTGAGTGTGTGTATGTACGCATGTGTGTGTGCTTGTGTGCATGCATGCATGCGTATGGTTCAAATTTGCAGAAAACAAAAGACAAAGACAGGTGAAAGAACAACTATCAGGTATACTAGTTTAACGCTCAAGAAGAATGAAAAAGTCTTTGACCTTTCAAGCCTAAACTCTTCAAAAAAAAAAAAAAAAGATTAAGAGGGGAAAAAAAAAACAGAGAGAGGGAAAAAATGTGTGGGGATTATATTCATCACCATAATTTACTGTCCACTTTTCCATACTTGCATGGGTCAGGTGGAATTTGTTGAGGCAGATTTTCTACAGTTGTATGCCCTTTCTGTCACCAACCCTTATCTGTTTCCTAGCAAAGTAATATTTTCCCATTGTCAGACAGTTTGTCACCAAAGGCTGGAAGTGAACAACTTCACTTGTGTTATGATGGTGCTCATTTTCATCAATCATGTGATATTTAGACAAAGGTACACATTATTACACACAGACACCCACACACATATATGACTGGCTTCTTTTAGTTTTCTTTTAATGAGACCCTCTCATAAACTTTTGATCAGCCCAAGACTGCAGTGGAAGACACTTGCCTGAGGTGCTGTGGGACTAAATCTAAGACTGCATGGTTAGGAAGCAAGTTTGTTAATCTCACAGCCATAGCTGCACCTCTGTGTGTGTGTGTGTGTGTGTGTGTGTGTGTGTGTTGAGGGTTTTTTATGTGAAGTTATAAAAACAATTTAACATTCTACTGAAGGATTACTCAATATTTTTCAATAGAGTACACATTTATTAACCTCTCTAATGAAAAGGTTGACAGTGAGTTCAAAATTTCAACCTGCTCACCTTCATCGGACTGCTGAAGATGAGTAACCCAAAATTCAAAGTCACATTTCCTTGTGAAAATTATCATACGTCCATATGTACACACATACAAGCATACATACATACATACATTCTTAAACAAGAATATTATTGACGAAGACTTTGAAAATTTGGTCATCCAAGCCATCATCAGACAATGGCTTAGCTGACCAAAACTTCAAAGTCACTATCAATAATATTCTTGCTTAAGAGAAGTAAATTTGTACAAAAGTATAAGAGTAAGCCATCAGATTAGTGTAGAAATGTTTTTATTATAACTGAACAATGAAAATAAACAATGTGTTCAAAAGGAATTGAGGTTTGGTTCACCAGCTAATGATTGGAAACAAATAACTCAGAGTATTGGAAATCGGAGCCTTTCAGTTATAATGTATTGAAGAATACTCCACATTCATGTTGAGTCCTATAGTTTATTGCTGTGTGTGTGGGTGGGGGTGTATACACTGGTCAAACAAAATAATGTTTTGCTGACAATTTTTAATCATTTGAATTAATTGCGCATTAAAATTATTCAAATTGTAGAAAGATATATAACACCTATATCATTCGAAAGAGAAAAAAATTCTACTTCAACTGTAAAAAGTAAAATAATTTTATACAGTTTTGTTAACAATATATTAATGAAGGAATAGAACTGTCATCATCAGTCTTAAACTTATTTTGGCCAGTGTGTGTGTGTATGTATATATATATATATATATATATATATGTGTGTGTGTGTGTGTGTGTGTGTGTGTGTGTGTGTGTGTGTGTACATACACATATATATGTGAATGAGAGAGAGACATGAGGTGTCACATAAAATATATGTAGTGACCCAACCTAGATGTATCTGAATACTTAATTTCATGTACAAACTTCCCAAAGGACCCTCTATTCAATCTGCTGCTAGAAATGGCAGCCAAGTCTCTTTTAAATCACACCCTACTGTCTTAAAAAGGAAAGAGATGGTTAGATAATAATGTTCAGTAAGCTCTATAATGATGAAATGGTCACAGCTTCAACATCTTTGATCACAGGTGTACTCAGTGAGAGCAGACCTGTGGTTAAACAGCTATAACCTCCCTCACTTGAATCTATATTTGCAGTCCATATTTTATAAATCCATATTTATCCCACTACTGTCGTTTAAAAAAAATTGCTTTCTGTCTGTCTGCTGACTGCTTTGTGTGTGTGTGTGTGTGTGTGTGACAGTCATATGTAGTCTAACATTTCTAACACAATGCATCAAACACAGCCTGCCAATCTCTCACAACTGACCCCAGATATCTTCTCTCTGTTGACAACAGAAATATCAGCCAACTACCTTACACACACACACACACACACACACACACACACACCTTTAGCCAGGGAATATGTGATGTGCAGTGAGCATTCACTGTTCCATGGTCACAAACATTGTCACACCATCTGATATCTCTTCATAATGTTTGTGCGTGTGTGTGTGTGTGTGTGTGTGTGTGTGTGTGTGTGTGTGTGTGGTTCAATACCACTGAGTCAGGAGGCGATTAAGCAGGGTAAGAGAGTATTGATGGTGGTGAGGAAATACGTGGGTGGGGGACATAATGGGGAAAGCTGACATTAGGAGGAGGTGTGGAGTGATTGCTGTGTGCACAGTAACTCCTCTGTCCCAGTCTAATACAGAATTCATAAAACTCCCCCAAGAATAAAACATTGTGTTCCCATTCATGTACATCAAATACACATCTTTTTGTCTCAAATTAGATTAGTTGTGTTGGTGGTGGTGGTGATGGTGGTAGAAGTAATGGCTATACCATTGCTGGTGGTGGTAGTGATGGTAATAATGTCTGTACTTGTGGTAGTGGTGGTGATAATGCTGAAAAGTCAAAATTTGAAAGATTCAGCAAAGATTAAGGAGCAAATGAAACTGAAGAGATGAAATATTATTAGATTATAACTGGGAAAATGTGGGGTCAGGATTGATTGCTGACTCTTACTTAACCAACTTTAAATGCATGTGTCCACTCTTCCTATGTATTTGTGTGTGTGTGTACACACACAAACACACACACACACACATACACACATACATACATACATACATACATACATATACATACATATGAATGGCTCTCTGACAGTTTCAGTAAAAATGATTCAGTTGTTTGATCAACTCGGTTACCAGCTCATTGAATTTGCAGACTATTCCACAGACACATGTGCATTTAACATAATTCTCATGCACAGTCTGACATGTCAATTCTTTTCAATTACTGGTACAATCCAACCCAGGTGGGCAGGGTTCTATACAGTTTCTGTCTACTCAGTTTCTTCTATAGCCTTGGGTTGACCAAAGCCTTGTGAGTGGATTTGGTAGCTGGAGTATATATCTATGTATGTGTATTTGTGTCTGTGTTTGTCCCCCACCACTGCTTGACAACCAGTGTTGGTGTGTTTATGTCCCCATAACTTAGTGGTTTGGCAAAAGAGGGTGATAGAATAAGTACTAGACTTTAAAAAAAAGTCCTGGGGTTGATTTGGGTTAGGGTTAATTGTTCGACTAAAAGCCTTCGGGGCAGAGCTCCATCATGACCACAGTCAGCTGATTGAAACAAGTAAAAGAATAAAAGAATAAGGAATATATATATTGGCAGTATACAACTACTTTATATATATATATATATATATATATATATATATGGTGCAATGGGTAAATTGTTGCCATTTTATATTTTTTATTTCACACCTGCACATTGTTTGTTTTTGATTTTGTTCACTACACAATATAATAGGGTCAACTGGGCACTGTGTGCGAGAAAAACACCACCCTG
>NC_142952.1:16308256-16315756 GCF_046866305.1 Octopus bimaculoides
TTTCATTATATGTAAACCCCCACACTTTATGTCTGTCTTTGTATTGTCCCCCTCGTCCTTCGCCCTTGTGACAAATAAATGAAATCATTATTATTATTATTCCTCTCATTTACTCAGCATTTTGTTCTGTTTGTATTGGATTACTAGACATGAAGCTGTAACTAGCAACCCTTGGCAGTTAGCTTCATTGCTGTTCCAAGCAAACAGGCTATCTGTAGAATCAGGAAATTCATCTTCGTATCCATCTTCAACCAACCATTTAAGCTTTTTACAAATGTTCCCAAGGCTCCTATTATAATTGGGATTATGATAACTTCACAGTAATTCCATATTCCCTGATGTTTGTATATTAAGTCCTGGTATTTTTCTATTTATTCACATTCTTTGTCTACCATTCTTGTATCAAAGTAACAAACAACATCAACTAAGCAATACACTCTTTCTCCTATAGTCAGTACAACAATATCTGAGTGTGAATGTTCCATTTGCCATTTTGTCTCAATTACATTTCATAGTGCCTTTACATGGTTGTTTCCAAGGATATCTATTTGTATGATCTTGCCATTTTGCTACATGTACAAATCTAGATTTTATAACAGATTTACTAGTGCACAATTGTAAATAACTTTCACATGTCTCCAATTCTTATAAATTCTCTGAACAAGTTTGTACATTCAGAGACTATATGTGCAACTATCTAAACATCTTTCTTTACACATTCTACATAATCAAGAGTTCTTTTCTTTATATTTTTCCACCTGTATCTTGTTTTGACTACTTGATCCTGCATTGCTAGGATCGAGCCCTCTATCTCTTTCTTTAAAACTGCCTTCTTCAGCCATTCTGATCTTGATACCCTTCAGTACTTTGAAAAGAGTTGCCATTTAAACTTTTGTTTGCTATCATTGATTTCTAGTTCCAAATCTTTACTTTTCCCTCTTCCTTCAACTAACATCTCTCCTGTTACTGCTATCAAATTACATCATCATTCATTATTAGCAATGTCCTTTTTTAAGCTCTACATCTGCTTCTACACAGTCTTCTACACTTTCTAATTCTCTTCATTGATTCTTTCTTACAAAGTCTACTTATGGGTGTAAGTCTCTGTAGATAGTCAGTTTATTATTATTTCTATTTTGCCTTTCATCTTTTCAATGTCAATAGAATGCAATACCAGTGAAGTGCTGGGATTAATGTAATCAACTCCCACAAATTTGAGGCCCTGTGCTCTTATAAGAAATTGTTCTTATTGTTTTTTGTCTTTTGCCCTTTCTTTCAGGATTGATAAAAATAAGTACCACTCAAGTACAAGAGTTAATGTAATTTGACTAGACCCCCTCCCCTCAAAGTTGTCTTGTACCAAATTTAGAAGAGAGAACAATGCATGCCATCATAGTGATGCTGGGGTACAAATATACTAAGCCCAAATATACCGATCATGACTACCCATCTGATAGGAGTACACCAGGCACATGTATCACAGCCATGTGTGCATGACATCAAGACTTCATATCAAGATAAGCAGTGCTTTGCAGGTGGGGCCCTGTTAGAATTTTATTCAGGTCAAGTAGCCCATCCCATTCAAAATGTCCCTGAATAAGGGTTGTTTGAGTATAATGAATGAAACATCCATGTTCCTTTCCGGAGATGAATTATTCAAATCTCAAAAAAATTACTCTCAACATATGGCTATGATGCTCCTCCTCTCAGAGATGCACATATCAGCCACTAAGGAACTTGCTCAACTGTTTAAGGTCAAGCAACTAACAAGCAAATCTGTGGTACTGAGCAGAATATTTGCTGCAGCCCTTCTATTATGCCAAGACAAAAAATGCACATGTTAACACTTCCAATCAGTTTAGATCAGAAGCCATGAGAGCAACTGCCTGGTACTGCATCAGTCAAAATGCTTAGCGGCATGTCATCTGTCATTATGTTCTCAGTTTCAGGGTTGAGCACTGGGTCCCTATAATTGACATACCCTGGCTTTTTTAAATTGCTGGCCTTGTGCCAAAATTTGAAACCATTGTTGTTGTTGTTGTTCTTCTTCTTCTTCTTCTTCTTCTTATTATTATTATTATTATTACTATTATTATTATTATTATTATTATTATTATTATTATTATTATTATTATTATTATTATATGTTTGACTTTGCATTTGTACAAGTTGGATCCAAGTCTCACCCAGAGACCTCAAGAGACAACAAGTTAGAAGTTCAAGTTGTTATTATGCCTAGGGTGTCATATATTTGGTTTTGCACATAGTATTGTTTTAGAGAATGTTTAAGAAAACAAGAAAATTATAAGTTTGTTTTAAAATTTGAGATTACATAACAATATTTTACGTAGAAGATGAGCAGTTTCCATGAGCACTATCTTTTGAATTTCTGCCATTTTGGGGTTTCCTGGTATCTGAGCTAGGTAGGAATCAGCTCCTTTTGCTATCATTCCTAGGGCACCTATGACAACTGATATTGTTTTAGTCTTGAAGTTCCACATTTTGCCAATTTCTATTTCAAGATCTTTATACTTGCTCAGTTTTTGGTAGGTTTTGACAGATACATTTATATCGATTGGGACAGTCATATCAATGAGGAGGCGTGATTTTTGTCTGAAGTTTTTCAATATAATGTCTGGCCTATTTGCATCTATCTTTCTGTCAGTTTCAACGGTGAAATTCCGGAGGAGTGAGATGTGATCATTTTCAAGTACTGGAGGTGGTTTGTGTTCCTGCCAGTTTTTATCATGGGGCAGGTCCAGGTTTTCGCAAATTACCCAGTGAATATATTGTGCTGTTCTATCATGCCTGTTGAGATACTCTGTAGGCGCAAGAAGACTGCACATGGAGACAACATGAGTAATAATTTTGTTGTTTACATACACGACATGTTGGGTTATTGCCGTTCTTTAATATGTTGACCTGGTAGTTCCTTGTAGGTAGGCATTGACCTTGGGCTGCTATGATAAACCCTTCTGCTTCTGATTTTATTCTAGAAGCCATTAGCCATTGATGGGTAAGGGCTTTGTCAACATCGGCAATATTAGCTCTCTTTGGGTATTTGCCATTGAAAGGTTTTTCATGCCATTTATCAGTAAGAATATCCAAGGCAGCAGTTTTAGCACGGGTTTTCATACGCTTAGCTTTTTCTGTGCTTGTTTCCAGCACGTCTAATTCTGGGATTTGTTGTATTTGGAATTCACTTAGATAATCCTTTACCTGCTTTGTTACTGGGTATGATTCTTTTTTGTTTTCATGCTTTAAGACAAGTTTTAACATCCAGTCTTCAGAGTTTTTCAGGTAGGTGTTTAGGCCAATTATGGCAATCTTCATTGTTAATTCCACTTGTAGAAGTCCACGGCCTCACTCTTTTTTTGGCAAGTAAAGTCGTTCTATATCTGCCTTAGTGTGGTGCATTCTATGTATTCTCAACAATTTTCGTATTTTACTGTCAAGATTACATATTTCACTGATTGACCAGTTAACGATATTGAAACTGTAAGTCATGACTGGTATGGCTAAAGTATTGATCGCTTCGATCCTGTTTCTTGCATTCAGCTCTGTCTTGAGTATTGCGCTTACCCTGCGATAACATTCTCTTCTGATCCTTTCCCTCATCATTGAATGTTTGATTCCATCACCTTCAAATATTATTATTATTATCTGATTGATTTGCATTTTATTTCATTTTCTAACCAGGTCTCAACTACAGACTTAAGGCATGTATATATTAGATGGAAAGAAACTTCCTGAGAATATGGGCAATTATTAACACAATTTTTTTAATCTTGTAGATTGTTGGTTTCCTAGAGATTTGGTCAAATAATTTGTCACTACCTTTCTACTATTATTATTATTATTATTATCATTGTTATTATTATTATTTAAGGAATCATTATCACAGCCAGGCAAAATGCTTTGCAGCATTTCGTCTGTCCTAACGTTCTGAGTTCAAATTCTGCTGAGGTCGACTTCGCCTTTTATCCTTTCAGGGTTGATAAATTAAGTACTAGTGAAGTACTGGGGTCAATGAAATCAACTTACCCTTCACCACATAGTCCAGGCCTTGTGCCTATAGTAGAAAGGATTGTTATTATTATTATTATTATTATTGTTATTATTATTATTATTATTAGTTCAAATCCTGCTGAGGTTACCCTTGCCTTTCATGTGTATGGAGTTGATAAAATAAAATACCAGTCAAGCACCAACTCCAAGTGTCAATCTGTTGAATCCTTTTTAGCTTTGGTACACTGTCTCAGTGACAATGAGTTCTATTTCCAAATCATGTAATGAGCTATTGTAAAAAAAATCACACTCTTGGGAACTGCATTCTGAAACTGTTCCTTGTTTCAAGTAAAGGTCAAGTTTTATGGAGACCCAGTTTAAATGGCATGAAATGTGAACAATGCCACAATAACAATAACGGGTATTGGTAACCATAATAATATTAGTGGTGGCTATGATAGCAGTGGTGGTGGTCATCGTTGTTGTTGTTGTTATCTCTTGAATTATGATCAACATAGAAAAAGAAAATTCCTTCACAAGTATTAGGATTTTAAGAGTTGTATTTCAATTATATGGTTTGCAAAGATTGGTGTGATACAAGTAGTGAGAGGATCTCTAGCTGTAATATTCTCTAAAACTGGACCCTATTAATAGTTAAGGGAAAATAGCTATGAAATTAATTAAAACTGTGAGAATACTTATATAAACCACCACCCACCAGCTCAGGCTCTGTTAAACATTCTTTTAAATTTATGGTATTGTTACAAATATTGAAATAATGGATGCTATAGCTTAGGATTTCATGTTTTAAGGAATCAGTAATGTGTGTGTGTGTGTGTGTATACCTGTTTACTGAGATTCTCAGGGTGTGGAAGTAAGGAGGTACAAAAACAAAACAAAGATTACAGAGTAAAAGAGAAACTGAGAGGGGGGAAAAAAAACACAATGACAAAAACAAACAGATTTATCCCCATTTTGGTATTTGGTGGCGTCTGATGGCGGCTGATGATGTGAAATTACCACAGGAGATTCAGATTCTTATAATGAAGTCCAGGAAATGTTAATTTCTCTTTGGCATTGCTGCTATATGGAGATACTCAGCATCCTCGCCTATTCTCCCACTTCCCCCATCCTGGCCTTCCCCCCTCTCTCTCTTGCCTTCCCATTCTACTCTTTGCTGGTTATTTCCCTCACCAGTTGGCTGACACTAAATAGGAGCTGCCATGAAGTGAATGTACTCATTGACCTACAGTTATCTGAAATATCTTACTACAGAGCTCTGCCCTGTTGGTAACAGTAGCATAAGAGAGAGAGAGAGAGAGAGTGTGTGTGTGTGTGTGTGAGTGTATGTGTGACTCCCCCACACCCGACATTACTTACCTAACCAAATAGATATATTTAAATTCATTACTGATTTCTTTTATCTCCATGACATCTTCCGTCATCCACCAGTAATAAAAATTATATTTATGTATATGTATGTTTGTATGTAAGCATGCATGTACCAATGTGTGTATATGTATATGCATGTGTATATATATATATATATATATATATATATATATATATATATATGCATATGAATATATATATCTTTCTCTCTCACTCTCTCTCTTTATATATATATATGTGTGTGTGTGTGTGTAAATACATGTATCCTATCCAAAAGTAAAACTCTTTGAAAAAATTTTAAAATATCAACTAGATTATTGCTGGAAAATAACAGTTAACTCACAGTTGCTGCCCTCAGCTTCCACCACAGCTTGAAGATGACTTCAGAACCTGGTGTATGCATTCTTTCCTGTGTCCCTGGGAAGATCTTCAAGCACCACCTTGATCCTGTCACGTGCTCAGCCTTGGTGTTTCAAGCAGTGTGGTTGGTGTCTTTCTCAAACATGCCCTACACATAATAATCCATGGGATTGCTATCAGAGCAATTAGAAGGCCAGAAATTAAGGATGGTGAATTTGTAGAAATATATATATATATATATGAGGGAGTACTCAAAAGAAACCGGAATTTTGCAATGTCATTTTATTCACTGAGTTTTACATGTTTACACTTTTATTGCCTTCGAAGTATGCTTCATTTAAAGCAAAGCATTGGTCCAGTCATATTTTCCACTGTTCGAAGCAGTCCTGGAATTCTTGCGAAATGATGCCTTTTAATTCTGCTGTCACTTTTTTCTTCACCTCTTCCACATCTGCAAATTCTGTAGCACCAGCTTTCATCACCAGTGGTGACCTTCGAAAAAAGGTCTGGATCAACTTGCAAATTTTCTTTCATTTCACAACGTGCATTCAGTCATGACTACTTTTGATCTTCCATGAGCAAGCAAGTCACAAATTTTTCTGCAACTTTTCATTGGCAATTCCTCACTCAAAATTCTTAGGCAGGAGCTCCAGGACACAAAAGGTCATATCAACAAGTTCATTAATTGTTCAGTGATGGTCCTCCAAGATCAGTTCAGGCAGAAAGTGCACAGGTAGTCTCTTGTAGCTGTTTTAAGAATAGATGCTCAGATAGGTCATTTCCCTGCAAGCAATTGGCAAATATTATAGTGACCACACGTTAAACTTGTTAGTCTAACAACATATCAAATATTGACCAACATATGATTGCCTGATGATTTGGGAGGTTACTATAATGTATTGCATAATCTTATGGATATTGCACATCTTATATAATTGAATTTATGATGTTACATCACAATAAAATTACTTAATAAAATATTATAGTGAAATCATTTAATCCATTCATCCATTTCCGTTATTATATTATGTGATACTGAAATTTCCACTATTTTGGATACTCTTGGATTTGTGGATTACTAAACACCAGTGAACTCCCCATCATTAGTGAGCACTTCACTAATGGATTAGTTTGTTTACCTATTAATTTGTGTCCAAATTTTAAATCTGGTGTACTTCAGTTTGATGTACATTGGTCTTTAAATAGATCCCTTTCAATATATCACATAACCCCCCACACACACACACACACAGACTATTCTTCCATCAAAGTGTTGGTTATGTATCAGATTTAAAACTGGATGTTACAGAAGACAAGGAATATGCATCATGAGTACCATCAGAGAGAAATTGAACTATTGTATACATGAATGCAAGTGCATATCCAATGGATCTGAATATGATGCAGTACTGATTTGTTGAAGTGGATCTATGTTGTGTAGTACTGGATTATATGTGTGAAAGCAATATTCCATTCAGTCTGAATATAATACTATCTTTTATCTTTTACTTGTTTCAGCCATTTGACTGTGGCCATACTGGGGCACTATCTTGAAGGGTTTTAGTTGAACAAATCGACCTCAGAGCTTTATTATTTTAAGCGAATTGCTTAGTCTGTCAATATCTTTTGCCGAACTGCTAAGTTACAGGAGTGTAAACTCAACAACGCCAGTGGTGGTGAGGAGACAAGCACAGACACAAAGACACACACATGCATATATACAACAGACTTCTTTCAGAT
>NC_142952.1:16320756-16418256 GCF_046866305.1 Octopus bimaculoides
GTAGACTGCCCCCACCCCCCAGCTATGCTAGTGCCCATGTCACATGTTTTTAAATCTGCAAATTGCATTCCACTCCCCGACTCTCCACCTCAAATGTCATTTACCTGGCCAACAGAGATCTGTCAGGTAGTCAGTCAGTCAGTCATCAGTATTTTTGACCTTGTTTTCTTACCATTAACTCCTTATACCTCTTATGTCACCCCAGTGAGTGGTGTAATAGCCTCCAACTTTGAGACCCCTCTAATTTTGCTTCTCTCTCTCTCTCTCTCTCCATTTCATTTTTGTGGCCTTTTGAAAGATTGAAAATGTTACCCACCACCATCACAATGTCTATTGATCCCCATCCCCACCCCCACCAACTTGGCAGTTACCTGATTTACTAAGAATAGCAGCCTAATCTCCCACAAATCACATCCTGCCATTTTAATAAAGAATGGACATGCTGGATAATGCAGTTGTAGATGTCTAGAAAAACAGATTGTCATACCTGGAATTCCTTTCATCATATCTCTGTTTAATCAGAGCTGACTTGGAGCTAAACAATAAGTCACTATCATCAGCAGCATGTCTGATTTTTCATGATGTTATGGTTGGTTAAGTATGTGCTGCACCTACACGTATCATCTCTGTTTTAAAACCATATTATTCAAGTGATGGTCAGTGGATCTTCCCACTTCTCAAGTCCTCTTTGACTTTGCCAACCTCAGCACTAACACATGGTGATCTTCTAACGGAGCCTCTGTGTGGTTGCTCAACAGGCTAGAAGTCACAACTAAATGTCCCTATCAAATTACAGGCTACCAGCTTGAAAAAGGAGGGAAGCATTCAATAATATGGTCCTAGATCTACATCCAAGAGAATGACAGGATGGTCTCAGATGGAACACCTTTGATGAGAGTTCTCGCTCAGAATGATCTGAAACTAAAAATAACAACTAAAATGTGATGAGATACCAAAGAAATCTCTACATAGTTGCTCAACCCACTGGAAATAGCAGACAGATTTTTCTTTAAAGTTTACCTACTTGAAAAGAGACACATTAGATAATTTAGGCCTGGATGTACATGGACAGGATGGTCAAGGCTGGAATGCTTTAGATCATAGATCTGCTGAGTCAGGGGTGATCTAGGAAGAGACAACAATACTGACAGTTTTGGATTATGGGCTTAAGTGTTCAGTTCAAGTTTGCTGCAAATATATCATGTACTTGAGCAGGACACTTATTTCTACATGAAATGTGAGTGTAATCTATGTAACAGCAGGAAACCATTGTTAATTCATCCAAGAGAGCATAAAAGTTTCCTAGTGATGAGATATTTACATTTATTTTATCAACATTACACACATAAAAAATCAGACACAACTCTTTTCTCTCCAGCCACAGTTTCTCTACTGTCACTGCTATACAACACTGTGCACCTTACTCTACCTGCTAGAAATAGCAGTCAGATCTTCCTCAAAACTACATGCTACCTTCACTAAAACAAAAGACACATTTGACAATGTAGTCCTAGATCCACTACATTGACCTGAAAAAATACATGATTAAGAAGACGGTCATGGCTAGAACACCACTGAACATAGGTCTGTTGGATCAACATACCTTACAACACCCATATTGTTACCTACATCCACTACCAGACAGCATCAGACGTGGTCCTCTACATCTACAGTCTATATTTCACTCTCATACAACAATACACACGCACACACCACATATATTCTTTTGCAGTCACTACCACACAACACATCCATCTATCCACACCACATAGAGTTCTCTACATTCGCTGTGCATCGATTTCATTACAACAAGCTGAGAGCACCTCTGTGCTGTCACTAGACGCATGAGAGATGGCAACTCAATTCACTAAATACATCCTTACTGATGCACCAATATGATCTTGGCCTTCAAAAAAGGAAGAGCACATTAGGCAATAACATCCTAAATATATAATAGACTCAGTTAGATATGGCAAGAACATCTGTGACCAGAGAGCTGTTCAACTAGTGTTGAGCTAGGGCTAAACAGCAGCATACAGTCTTCCTCTGCAGTCATCTCCATATTTTTCTATTGTAACTGTCGTCATAGCTACCCATCCCTCATTTAGGCCTCAACATCCACTGCCCCATATCACACATTTACTCTTCTACCTCCACTATCCATATCTCCACAGACGTAAGCCACTCCACACACACACACATAAACATGACATATACACACATAGGCAACATATATATATATACACACTTATACTCACACATTTAATTCTCTACATGTTTCACTACCATACCCCGCCCCACGCACACATAACTTATGGGCTAATGAAGAAGCCTTTATATATTTCCTTGGTTCACTAGAAATAGCTGCCTAATCCCTCTCAAACCATACTGTTATCTTAGGACATGTTGAATAATGCAGTCCTGTATTCTTTGCACATGAGAAAAAGACAGGACAGGATGGTCATAGCCCGTTCCATCAGGGCCAACAATGTAACTCTACTTCTTACCCATTTCCAATTGTCTTCAAATCCAACATATTTTCTGATGCCAATGAGAACTCCTTTATACAGGTGCCTCATCTGCTAGAAACAGCAGCCAAATCTACCACATCACACTCATTGCAATCTTAAATATATAGTATACATTGAACAATACATTCCCTGATATATTAAAATTCAGAAGAGTCACATTTGGAATGCCTCCAATCATAGGTCTACTGAATCAGGCTGACCTGGCGTTAAAAAAAATACCAACAAGAACAGTAGCATATACTTTGTGTGATTAGATCAGATATGTGTGAGACGTTGTTGTTTGGTCCATCCATCCAGTTGCTAACCTACCATGGTTGTCACTCTAAAGCTATGCTGTGTTTTATGGTTCATTTCATTTGAAAATAACATTGCAGTTGCAGGAAGGTTCTCTTCTCTTTCCTTTGTTGTTCTCTTTGTATTTCACGCCCCCTCCCCCTCCTCACACCACCAGCATCTTACTTTGCAATATTATAAAGTCAATCACTCTCTCGCTCTCTCTCTCACACACTGTATTACCCCTCTCCTGTCCTCAATCTCATATTCATGCAACTATTGTATGTATGTATTAGTCTTTCTCTATCATTTTCTCTCCTCTCTCTGTCACTCTCTCCTTTCTCATATGTTCATGTAATTCTGTGTGCATGTCTGTTAAAAACAAGAACATGAAAAATAGAGAGGTGGTAAAATGTGAGATGAATAGAGAAAAAAAAGGGGGAAACAGTAAAAACAAGAAGGAAGGCAACTGAGAGAACGAATGAGTGAGCAACCAAAGATATGATAAAAAAGAGCCTCAAGATAATACAGAAAGATAGATAGAGAGAGAGACAGATAGACAGAACTGAATATTTAACTCTCCCTCTCTTCTCATCTGTCTACCTCTCTTTATCTTTCCATCTTTCTGCCACTCAGTTGATATGCCCATCTTATTAGTTGTCTAGAAGGACCAGCATGTTTCATATGTTGCATTCATTACTTGGAGAATTACAGACTTTGGCACATCTACTGATTTCAAGAATTTCTATGCATTACTAATGTATATCTAAGTGTTTCTATCTATTTATCTGTGTGTGTGTTTGCATATATATGTAAATATATATTATGCCTGTGTATATGTGTGTGTGTGTGTGTGTGTATGTATAATATATATATATATATATATATATATATATATATATATATATATATATATATATATATGTAGATATATATATTTATGTGTGTATGCATATGTATATTAATGCATGTATGCATATAGGCATCGGGATGGCTGTGTGATAAGTAGCTTGCTTAAGAACCACATGGTTCCGGGTTCAGTCCCACTGCGTGGCACCTTGGGCAAGTGTCTTCTACTATAGCCTCAGGCCAACCAAAGCCTTGTGAGTGGATTTGGTAGACGGAAACTGAAAGAAGCCCGTCGTATATGTGTATGTGTGTCTGAATTTGTCCCCCCAACATCGCTTGACAACCGATGCTGGTGTGTTTACACCCCCATAACTTAGTGATTCGGCAAAAGAGACTGATATAATAAGTACTAGGCTTACAACGAACAAGTCCTGGGGTCGATTTGCTCGACTAAAGGCGGTGCTCCAGCATGGCCACAGTCAAATGATTGAAACAAGTAAAGGAGTAAAAAAGAGAGAGTATATGTATATTTATGAGTGTATGCATATGTATATACATATACGTATGTGTATATATATACATATATGTTTATCAATATGTGTTGCAAAAGTCCTAATGTGAAATCATGTGTTGAAACATATTGTTGTATTTTGGGATGGTCATTTTTTTTTCTTTTTGCCAAATAAACACACGCACTATATATTTGTTCTTCACCCATTATTACTGTTCTTATTTTAACTCATGTCCATTGTTCAGAAACCTTTCATCACACATCTGTGACCCTTTCAGCAGCAGTAACAGTAACACCCACCACCACACCACATGACTAAAGACAGAAGGGAGGAGATGAGAGAGGGGGTGGAAATAATAATAATAATAATAGTAAATAAAACACAGATACAAACAGGGTACAAGACATATATGCACATACCTGTGATATGTATAAGAAATAGAAATAGATAAATATTTAAAAAATAAATAATAAATATATTTGTCACATACCTGTGATAAATATAAGAAATAGAGGTAGATAAAATAAATACATAAATCTATATAAAGGGCATAGATACAACAACATATGATGCAAACCCATACACACACACAATAACTTCATAGACAGCTGCAATAAAATCAACAACATGACTAACAGCAGCAGTGGCAGTGATAACAATGGCAATAACAACTACCATGATGGCAACACCGTGGGCGAACGCACAAACACAGTGAGATACAGGAACTGTACCAAAATTTCGGGTCTTAGGACAGCAGCAGCACAATGAAGGGAGAGGCTGGGGCTGAGGGGAAGGCCATACTGCTACTCAGAATAACAACACACACACACACACATGCACAAACACACATCACACACACACACAGACACATGAAATTGTTAGGACTATTTGGATGATAACTGACAAGAAATTAGTACATCTAAACCTTATGTGTGTATTTTCCATTTGTTGTGTCATGTTTCTGTTTAATTTTCAAAACTTTTGTGTGTGTGTGTGTGTGTGTGTGTGTGTGAATGAATGAATTCTGCCTAAAGACTAATGTAATAGGTATGTATGATAAATGCTTGGGTTGGTTTATCACTAAAACTCTGACCTGAACAGCAACTAAAACAAAATTTATGTTGTAGCTGCCTAACAAAGAATGGTTATAAGTTAGTGGTTGATATTAAAAAGAAAGAATGAACAAGCAACACATGTAGTATCACTTTAGAGCACATACTTATAATTCAAACATAATTGTAGAGTTTTAGTGTAAGTAAGGGATTGATGAATAATGCTTAAAATCTCTTACAGCTGTTTCTAGAATAGCTGTGAATATCGTGCACAGGTCATTGTGCAAAGATTTCTATATAAGCCAATTATTCTGCCTTCAAAGAGGAAGAATTATGGGACATCCTTAATAAAGAACATTAGTAGTTACCAGTTCCATTGTTGGAGAAATAAGGAATATCTTTAGTTAAAGACCTATGAACCATATGCACAGCTATTCTAGAAACAGCTGTCAGAGATATAATGCATTATTTATTAATCCTTTATGCACTGTAACTACTTTGCAATTATGTTTGAATTATAAATTACATGTTCTAAAGTAGTGGTACTACATATTTTGCTTGTCCATTCTTTTTTTCTAATATATATATAAATATATATATATATATATATATATATATATATATATATATGTATGTATGTATGTATGCACGTATTATATTATTCTTATACAAGAATGTTGTTGGCAGTGACTTTGAAGTTTCAGCCAGCTATGCCATCATCAGACTGCAATGCATTAGAGTTAGTCTTGCCTTTATATAGTCTCTGTTCAGTTAAATTCATCTTTGGGTGTGTGGGTTTGAGTCTATTATATTAATAGCTCAAAAGCCACACTCTGTACAAACTTTTAAACTAGACAGAAATAATTGCAGAGTATCAAATGGTTGGATCAGGTGATGAAAGTTACAGAGAAGGTCATAGCCCAACTAATTAGAGAGAGGGTTGGTCTAGATGAGATACAGTTTGATTTTGTGCCACTGATGCTACATTTCTGGTAAGGCAGCTGCAGGAGAAGTACCAAACGTTTGGTGAGGAAAATGACCAGAGAGTGGTCAGCTCGAGAATGGTTTAAGCAATTTCACAATGGAGACCTGAGCCTTGAAGATTGTGAGCATAGTGGACGCCCATCTGTCATCACTGATGGTCAATTAAAGACTGTCATTGAGAAAGATCCACGTAAAACCACTCAAGAACTGACCAAAGAACTTCAAGCTAGCCAGAAAACTGCCTACAACCATTTACATGCAATTGGAAAACCAAAAAATTTTGACAAATGGGTACCACACAATTTGAATGAAAATCAGAAAATGTGAAGATATGAAATTTGCTTGTTGCTACTTCTCCGTAACCAGACTGATCCATTTCTCGACCGTATTGTAACTTGCGATGAAAAGTGGATTCTGTACAGTAATAAAAAATGTTCTTTGCAGTTGTTGGGCCAAAATGAAGCACCATACACCTTCCCTAAACCTGAGCTCTTCAAAAAAAAGGGTTATAGTGACTGACAGTCACCGTGTGGTTATGGTGACTGGTGAAGGTTATGGTGACTGTTTGACACCATTTTCTTCACCACAGCTCTTCACTATAACTTCTTAAAACCCGGAAAAACCATTACTGCAGAAACATATTGCCATGAAATTGCTAAAATGAACAAAAAACTGCTACTCTTTCATCCTAGACTGGTCAACAGAAGAGAATCAATCATTCTTCATAACAATGCTCAACTACATGTTTCACTAATGACGCTCCAGAAGTTGAGGGAGCTTGGCTACAAAGTTCTTCCCCACCCAGCTTATTCCCCAGACCTTTCTCCTACTGACTATCACTTTTTCAAGCACCTTGATGGTTTCCTGTGAGAGAAAGTGTTCAAAAATCAAACCGATGCTGAAAGTATGTTCAAAGATTTCATCAGCTCCAGAACTCCAGATATTTATGTTATCGGAATAAACAAACTTGTAACTCGGTAAAAATGTGTTGATTGCAATGGTACTTACTTTGATAAATAAAATTTCCGCATTGTTGAAATATATTGTGATGAATTTCATGTTTTAAAACGTTGCTAACTCAACCTGATATATTTTATTTTTGTATTTGGTTTGAAGAGAGAAGGTGTATTATTGAAGAAGTCACAAATAGTGATGAAAAGAACTTGACTAACAAACAAATAAATGATTTGTTAGTTGGTTAGTTGTTTAACTAGTTAACTAACAATAAAGAAGTAATATTGAACCCATGTGTGTTATTATTGGTATAATGACCCTCCCAAGATATAACAAGATGTATACATGTGTGTGTATACACACACACACAGATATATATATATATATATATATATATAATACTTGTTTCAATCATCAGACTGTGGCCTTGGTGGGTTGGTTACTACTCTCAAGGATTTTAGTGGGTTTATGAACCCCATTATGTTACCTAGTCCTTGAAAAAGAGAGGAAGATAGAATGGACTTGGTATGAAGGGAAAGGAACCTGTATGGAAGTAATTCTGCAAAATATTTTTTTGCTTGACACCATTTTCTTCACCACACACACACACACACTCTCTCTCTCTCTCTCCCCACGGTAGACTTTCACAAAGTTTCTCTCTACTAAGTTTCTTCACAGGGGGATTAAACCTGGAGCTTGAAAGAATATATTCACAGTACAGCTGTGTTTAAACATGGACCACTGCACCACTATTACACTAATTGAAATATAATGTCGTTGCACCTGTTTTTGTCATCATTATCATAATGACCACTGCCACCTCTATCCCCACCATCACTCATCCAATCATCACCACTCCCTCTGCTATCATTATCATCAACATTACTACCTTCATCACCATGACAATTATCACCACCATCATAATTCTCACTGCAATTCTGATCATCATCATCATTGTGACCATCACCACCACTGCCATCAATACCATCACTATATCATTACCAGCTAGAGGGAATTTACCATATAAGTGCTCAGTTGTCTAATTATGATAACTAAATCACCCTCAAACTCCCTATTACTTCTAAGATAGGGACCACTTATTTTAAGTTGTCCTATCCACATTTCACCTTGGGGCATCAGTCTGCAAAAGTTGAAATTGAACATCATCTGCATCAATGTCAGTAATCTGGGAGGGATGGCAAAGGTCATGAAAACTGCTCCTTTTCTGCCAATTAACTATTTAATATACGTTGGTCCCCAGCAATTAAAGTGAAGATGCTACAGGAATACTTTGTTGAATCAACCACTTCCAGAATGTCTTCATGTTGGTGGAGTGCTGTTCAACAACAAACAGTCATGTCATCATTATCCTCTCAATTAACATCATCGCCATTATCACTCTTTGTCTATTTCTGCCGACTTATATTGGATTTGATAGCAAATTTGGTTTTACTGTTTTTTTCCTGATTCTATTCTTGATTCCTCTGTTATTCTTTTCAGTTCCAGTACAAGATGGGGGGGGGGGGTTGCAAAACTTGGCATTTATTATAAACACATATCTAAGCATGACAGAATACCTCATTGCCATGAGGAACTTGGTGGTGAGATCATGAAGAAGAGACAGCTTAGTTTCCCTAATGCAACATGCAACTGTTATAACTAGAATAGCCAATGATGATTATGACAATTGTGACTACTACTGTTACTGTTGTTTGTTATGAGGACAACAACAAAAAAATGTACCTTGTGATGACAGTTTCAGGCATGGTTTCATTTTGATTCTATTTCCTTTTCTGGGTAAAATATGTAACTAGTTAAATCAGACTAGCATTTTTTTCCATCAGATCATAAGAATTTGCATATTAAGCCACACCCCTCACATCCCCAGTATCAAATCTTCAATGCTATTTCTCCACTACCAGTAAATTATAATATTCATTGGAAATGGCAGATTTGATAGAGTACTAAGAATGAAGGATTCAAAATATGAAACCAGATGTTTTTCAAAAATTTCTTTCGCCTCCCTCACCAGCTATCTACTATCTGTAAGTTTTTGTCTGGAGAAAAGGGTTATTCCTATGGCTTCAGCAAGCTGACTAAGGTTAGTAAGATTAATGTAACTGATGATAACCATGAGAAGGCTGTTTGGATATAGTGGTTGGTTAGTAAGAAAAGAGGAGAGATGAGTGAGTCATGGGTCATGGGTGGAGGTAGCCTGAGACAAGCTAGCTTCAAAGAACAGAGGCCACTATGGTAGTGGTAGAAAAACAGAATGATGAGACAGCGTGTCTATGAGCCAGAGGTTGATGTATGTTGATAAGCGTCTCCATGCCAATCAGTCAGGTGGGAACAGATTTCTTCAAGGTGCAGTCCAAGGTGTAAATATTATTTAGCGTTTGCCAGCTTCAAATGATCTTGTAACACACTGCCAATCTTGTGACCTACTGTTACCTACACTATATATAACTTCCTTGTAATACTTGATTTTGTAACACATTGTTGACTTAGTAACACACTGTATAAGTGAAAGTAGCATACCTCAGTGATTAGAATTTTAGTGTTAGAGGGCAGATGTTTAGGAATGTTAAATAATTTGGTACTGAATATAGCCCACTAAGGAAAACACATATCAATTAATTACTCTGTTAATATATTTGATTTAATTCACAAATCATTGTTGTTGTTATTGTTTAGCAACTACATTAGCTCTAATCAGGCAGATCTATGAGCATTCCAGTTGTGACAATTGCTCCTTTTTGTATTTGCTAGGAACCTAGAATCATATCAACTAAAATGTCCTTTTTTTTTTAAAGTGTTAGCGTGTGACATAAGGGAGACATGGCTGCTATTTTTAGCAGGTCCAGTAACCATGAAGAGGCTCTTTGGATCATATGTCTTACATAGACTTTAAAGCATTGAACAGTATGCTTTGTAATATTCATTATGGTTCCCTGAACTCTGAGTTCAAATCCAACTGAGGTTAAATTTGCCTTTCATCCTTTTGAGATCAATAAATAAAGCACCTGCCCAATTCCTCTGTCTGTCTCTTTCCAAAAAATCAGCTGTATGAATCTAAAGAAGGATGGGCACCACATTCCATCTCCAGGTCTGGTGTAAAAATATCCATCCAAGACATGTTTTTGTGTTATGGGTGGGCCCTAATGTGATTCCTTTGGGAGTTGAGAGCCCAAGGCAAGGCTCGTGGTGGAGTGGAAGAAATAGTGAAAAGGCGGATTGAATTCTTTTTACCTTCATTCCTTTATTCTGTGAGTTCAAATAGAAATAATGCCAAGGTTGACTCTACTGTCCATCATTCCTGGATTGATAAAAACCAAGTACTGGAGTTGATGTATAATTGACTATTGTTTCTTCCTGCAAATTTCTGGCTTTGTACCCATATAAGAAATCATCATCATCATCATCATTATATTTTCTCTATGATGAAATAGCTGAAATAGTTATATACTGAATAATTAGTTGGCATAACACTCCTTTAACCCTTTAGCTTTTAAACCGGCTATATCCAGCCCAAATATTTTGCCTATTTTATGTTCAAACCAGATAGATCTGGCCTCTCACACCTACCCTACAATGTCATTCTAAAAACAATCACATCATTTAACTCTCAAAGCTATGAGATAATGCATGATTAATTCAAGACTGTGAATAAATAAATTTTACATTTGACAAAATAATCTGAATACCAAAAAGTTATTCATTTAAATATATTTAAAAAACTTTGTTGAATAAATATATATTCAAATTGTAGTTATTTTACTTCACACATACTCCTTACACCTTTGACAGCGATATCATACAATCCTACTTTTCCCATGATAGACACCAGAGGTTGCTTGTAGATTGGTTTCAATTCATCTCTCTCAACACTGTTATCAGTTACGTGTTATATATCCACATTGTGCTTATTCACAGCTCAAGCTGATAACATAGCCTCTATGAACTTGCTGAGCTTCATAAAAATAACAACCAAATTTCTTTCAGAAATCACTACTGTTTTAAATAATGAAGGACACTGGACAGTATAGTCCTTGAGATACAAAGATAAAAAATAGTCTCATCACAGTTGGAACACTTTTGATCATTGGATTGCTCAGTCAAGGCTGACCTGGGACTGAAAATAATAATGGCAGCCTATGTGTAGCTAAGAGGACTAGGCTGTTGAGAATCATGTCTTTGCACATGACAGAATGTAGTAGTGGTGAATGAGTATGAACCTTCGACCTATCACTGGCATGGACAATGGCAGTTATGAATATGAGGGATGGGAGAAAGAGAGCAAAAACAAGTGACTTTCAAAACGAATTAGTCAAATTCTGTTGTAAATAATTTAGTTTTTGCTTTTAAAATGTGCAGGCCACAAACTAGGAAATTAGTGTGTGTGTGTTTGACTTTGTGTGTCTGTATGTGTTCATGTAATTGCATGCTTTTCTCTGTACATGAATGTGTGTGTTGAAACTTAGCATCATCAATCAACCAACAAATTGTTGAGTTAACTATTAGCTAAATAAGTGTTTTCATTTTAACATTATTTGGTGATGTGGTGCAAACAAATTCTACAATTCTGTTTTAACCCTCTTTAAAGCATTTTCACCTTTCTCATAAATCCACAAATGTACTTGATAAAGGCATGAACCCCACACAGTCTCATTTGTCTCTCTATATAAATCTGTGTTCCTTTTTGTTTAGTTTGAAATGTTGCAGAGTTGTAGATAGTCGGTGTGGCAAAGGTGAGTATGGGTAAGCTGATGGAACACATGCACAGGTATGGGTAGTCAATAAGAAGCATTTTTCTAGTCCATCAAAACTGATGAGAGGGAGAAGAGGGGATTAAGGTATACTCAGGCCAGTTCACTGCTCTGGTCAGGGATTTCATTTTAAACCTCAATAGGATTTTAACTAAGAACACAAGTGGCTACAGTAAATACTCTGAAGTATTTCATCCACCTCTCTGACAGTTCTGCCGAGGAAGTTAATGATGTGTTATTTCAGATGGCAGAGAAAAGAGTTCAGTGTGTTGAATAGGATTAGGGCCTATCATTGACTAGATCTGAAGAACAAGGGTCAATTATAGCTATTACAAAGACAGATGGGAGGTAAAAACCCAAAAAGTTAATGTTTGCAGTGAAAATTTCAGGAATTGTTGACTGGCTTTGACAACAGGAGAAGAATTTCTGTTCCCTTGTGGTGACAAACCTTTTATCAATTCTTAAGTAAAGATTTGTCATGGATTTTTAACTTTCAAATTGGAATTAAGCACCAGAAATTACAAACCCATTAAAACAATGGAATTTCCTTTTCTTTCTTTTTTTTTCTGTTTTTTGTTTGATTTAATGATTTTATTAACATCCCCATTTCCTCACCTCATTGATCAAGTTCAAGGTCATTCTATCCCCACTAGATTTGAACTCAGAAATGCACTCCACTATACTCAATGTCAGCTTGATATTTAGGTCTTCTCAGCCATATTCCAAACAGGTTACAAAACATTTTTTCAGAAAAGGAATAAAATGTAATTTAAATAATAATCTAATATGAGTTATGTTTTGTATGTATATAAACTCACACATACATTCACACATACTCCATGGCCTTTTTTCCTGTCAGTTAAAATATTTTACAAGTTTTATCATCACCTTCATATTTTATTTATTTATTTTTTAATTCATCTATTTCTCAATACACATTTCCTTTCTTCTCTCAATCTGATTATTCTAAGTATGTGTCTGATAGAGAGAGAGAGAGGGCTGAGGTCCAAGATTTCAGTTGTTCTGTTTCACTGATAATATTGCCAAGCAAAATGTCTTTGTTGCTAGGTAACAGCTTTCGTAAGCTTCTCGTCTTTACATCATCAATGTTGTTCTTTGAAAGGCTTGTCAACCTGAATTGCTGCCGCTGCACTGCTTTCTCTATAAACACACACACACATGCATGTGTGTATATTTTTTTTTTGCATAGATACTTATTTCTGTGTGTGTGTACACACAAACACACACACATACGTATATAATGAATATTTATGCCAAAAACAACTAGAAATAACTATAAAGATGAAATAATAAAAAAACTGGTTGCTTCACAACATACCACACCATTAATAATGTCCATCTATATAATTATGATACAAATTTTCAGTTAAACTCTTAACCATTAATAATTTTTAAAAACGTGGAACCAGAACCTTTTATTTGTCCCAAAACAGTCTCCTACTGTGATACTGATTTTATGTGACAGGTGTTACTTTATTATGTATTCTCTCATAACTATTTCCAAAGAGAAACCCACGTCCAGTTTGATAACTGTAGATGGTTAAAAGAGTAAGCGTGTAAGAAAGATATTCTGTTTGGTACACGAGCAGTTGTATACATAGGGTTTACAGTGAATGGAGAAGTACAAATTAAGTATTTTCTGTTCACAGGATTTTAAGAAAATTGTGGAAATTTGGAGCAACTACTCAATGGGGAAGACAACTTTTGATGGTTTGTTTTGTTTACTCAGGCATGCAAATGTATGGGTTTCTCTCTTTCAGCTTGACAATCCCTTCAGACATGACAATTTGTTTCACTGGATGTCTGTCAAGTTGCCCAAACTGTGGAGCACAGATTGGGTATTAGAAGGATCCACTGTAATGTGCGAGAGAGAAAATCATGGGTAAATACATATGATGGAGCCTGCAGAAGAGGAATATCAAAGAAATGAAGACTGATCTGAGGGTACTGTACCGCAGGAAAATGATATTTGACTGTTATAAGTGGTAAGATGCCATGCTGGTGGAGACCTGTCGAACCCATATCAGCAGGAGGGAAAAAAATGGTTGTCAAATAATGATGATTTCTGTGTCTGTCTTGTATGCTTGTGGAGAGTTGCAAGAGAGTTAAGACAGTTTAAATTTTGAAGAAGTTAGTTGTGCCCCCAGGATAAAGTTTTAGGATGTGTGGTCTTTATTTGGACAAATGGAACATACATTGACAAGATCTTTCCATAGATATCAAAAATACCCTTTAGTTCATTTTCTTCAACTTTGTTCTGTGGTTAAAACACATTGCAAATAAGTCAGAGTTCACAGAAACTTGTAGTAGTCTGCATCAGCAAAAAAAAAAAAAAAAAAAAAATCATTCAGTAAAACTCATAAATTTAATGTTTGTATGCTATGAGAGATGAGAGTACTGGTATTTCAAGCAAGACCTTTGTTGGAAAGATATATATTTTTAATGTTAATATTTACAGTAACACTAAGAATGTAGATTTAAAGTTTACTAGTTGGTAATTTGAATGTAATTTTGCTTTTGTTCATCCTTTAACCTTCTCAAAACACTTCTGTGCACTTATATAAGTAAACATTATCATTTTTATTACTGAGCAATGTTCTCAATGAACGAAGATAGCTCCAGTTTCAATCTCTTGCTGCTGTATTTTCATTACATTTACCCTTATAAAAACAATATAACATCATCGCATTTTCCCCGTCCATTAACCTATGTTCAACTTCATGTTTTGTTGGGTTTTTTGTTTTTATATATTAAAATATTAACTGGAGAAGATATACTTTTTTTTTTGACAAAGTTTGAAAATTTTTGTTTTTAATATGCTTTTTTTTTTTTACGAAACTGACAAGAATGGTAATAGAAATATCCATATAAAATTATGAATTGAATTTCTCAACTGAGCTAGAGGAATAAATATCTCTTAAATTGGTTTGTCATGTATGTGAAGTTGTTCACAGCCAGAGAATTTGAACTTTAATCAGTACATCTGAACATATCCTCCAAACCAAGCAGCCAGATACAAAAACACAGTTGATCTGTCTCAGAGGAGGGAAAGACGCCATTTTGAGATCACGTGGCATATAGTATGGAGGAATAGAAGTTCCTGAACTGATTTTCGTATTACGAAATAAGTTTTTGCATCGTTATCATTTGTTAATCTGTTCAGTTCGCTCTGAATTAAACAAATAAAATTATTTTATAAATTATTTTTACCAAAGCCAGTGTAGTAACTGTTAATTATGTTGTATTCGAAAGATTAAAAATAGGAAAGAAAACAGATTAAAACAAATATTGCAATACAATTTTTTCCTCAAAAGTAGCTCTGCTAGAAATATTTATTGTCATGTAACTTTTCCATATATTTTGGTCACGTGTCTTCGTCGCCAGCTTTTTTGTTGTTGTTGTTTCGTTTTTTCTTTTTTTTAAGAGGAAGTTCCGTTTTGATTTCCTTTCAATGTTCGGTTGTTATGTCAGTTTAGTCCGGTGTACTGACGACTTGCTGAATTGTTACCACAGCAAGGCAACTTGACAACCAGCTAACATAACTTGAAATTACCAACATAATTATTTGAAAGCAATTTACTTGTTTTATGTGATTTTAAAAAAGTCTCCTGTTGTTGTTTAACAAGAACATCGTCAGCTCCAAAGAAAAAGAAGGAACAGCAGCAGCATCACAACAACAACATTAGTAAGAAGAGTGATGAGCGGCCATGTTTGCCTGCCAGTCACTGCGTACAGCCGACCTCCACTTACTCACTTCTTCTACATGTTCTTATATTCTACACACTTATAGCCATCCAGTCAAGCTGTCCATTAGTTCGGCCCAACACTGTTGTTTCTGTCATCCACCCTGCTACACACCGCTGCTCTCTCCGCCACCCGTCACTGACATTTCACCCTTTCACTAAAAACATCTTTACAGACATGTTGCATATTTAGCGCTTACTTCTCGCTCGCCGTTGCCATTCGTTGATGTTTGCCTCTTTTACTACTGGCACCCTGCAACAACCCAATGGATTACATTATATATACATGTATATATGAATGTATGTTATTACATAGCTAGTTGACTTTGTGGACAGACCCTACAAACGGACCTACACCGAAAGAACGAAGGCTACTTTGTAAATAATATACAATACATATACATGTATATATAAACGTGTGTGCTTGTATATAACATACATAAACTACATTGTGGTAAACACTAATGCTACGTGGAGGAAAGTATCTACCAGTTATATAATTATTATATTTGTGTGTGAACAAGGCGAGAAGGAAGAAGTCAATACGGAAAGTAAATATTTTTATTGGAAATTGAAACTTCACAAATCGTTACTCCGAGTCTCCTCGTTTCCCATTTTTACACACACACATGATTACTCGGGATCTACTCTTTAATGAAGTATATGCGAATTCATTACTATTAAATCAAAACTTTAGTTTTGTATATATTTACAAGTTGTGTATTTTTTATTGTTTTCTTTTTCTGAAAACAAAGTAAAACACGACAAAATCCCAATCAAAATTTCTATCTTTACTAAAACAACAAGGTTGATTCGTATTGAACTTCACCCATCGATCTTACTAAATGTTGTTGAAGTTTACTGTTTCTATTGTTGTTATTCTGTGAGATTAAATCAGGATTTAAAAGAAACAAAAGTTTGAGAGAAGAAAGTGATTTTTTTTTCTCTATATTTTCCACATTGCATAAATATATTGAAAGAAAATATGACACATGAATTTTTTTTTTTTAACAACATTATATCGAAGGATCACAGCAAAAGGAATTAGCAGCTCTTAAATACAAATTGGAATTTCAATTGCATTTCAATAATTCTGAATGAAATCCCCTTTTATATAGGTGTGAAAGAAAAAAAAAAACAAACTTCGATCTGATTTATGGTAAATGTTTTCAATGAAGCTATTTAAAGCTGGGAGAGACAGTCACAATTTATTTTACATACTTATTAAACAACAGAATCCTTATATTACCTTCCTTAACACACACACACACAATTCCTCTTTTTCTCTCTCACAAATATCGCTAACACTTACATACACACCCTCTTCAATAAACACATCAATCACAACGTCCCATATTCCCACTGTTTCTAAGTTTGCAGTCTTATTTAGGATTACCTTTCAAACTTAATCTTCAATTTTCATTTCAATTTCTACCCTATTATACAACTAAACTATTATTGTTGTTGCGTATATATGCATATATATTAATATATATATATATTGAGAAACAACAACGTTATAGAGAGATGTTTGTTTTACCTTGGATACCTCTCATCAGGAACACCATGATATAACTTAACGTTTTTGAGGTAAGGAACAATATAGCTCAATTCGTTACTTTGTTAAGATTGATGTAAAGTTATATTTTAATGGAACTTTATTTAAATGGTTTGTGCGCGCGTATACATACACACATGTATATATTTGAGTGACTAAATGTTAAATGCTTCTATTCCTCTTCAGTGTCCTCATATCACACACGTGTCGGTGCCTGAGGTTATCCTCTCCGAATGACTGTCCCAACAGTTTATCAGTATCTCTTTGTATATTTTATGTAGGTGTGTGTATAGGTACGTGTTTTCATTTGTGTGTGCGAGACCAGGCTCCACACACTATTGCTAGTGACTGTAATCCTACGCAGGCATGTAAGTTACGAAGGTTAATATTTATTACTCCATCTTTCTGACATGCGTGTTGAATAGTGAGTGTTTATAGGTCTCTATAAATACTAAACTATTCTCTCTTTTACTTCGTATTCCTCATATTCGGTTAAATAGTCATTGACATGCGATGATCTTAGCTAATTACTCGAATGTGACCAGTGAAAATGCTCACAATCCCCAATCGCAAGTAGTTGTCAATTAGCCAAAGAGTATTGGGGAAAATAAAAACTCTAGAATTTGTCACTGATCAATAATAAATTAACTAAATTGTTTTAACTCAGGTGCTTATACTATTCACTGTTTAGCATTATATACACATTTGTTGATACAAAGTTAACCTAGTTTATATTGTTTATACTGCCATCATGTATAATGCAGCAGTAATATATATATATATATAATTAGATAAAAATAGTTATGGCCGTCTCTGGGGTTACCCGGGGTTTCACGTCCATAGAGCGCTTGCTTTAACTGCGTCTCTTCAGGTTCTGGAGAGACGCTGTTAAAGAAAGCGCTCTATGGACGTGAAACCCTGGGTAACCCGCACAGACCGGCCATAACTATTTCTATTTCATTCCTCTACTGTTCTATAACTTAAAGTATGCTTCGCTTTCGGATTTACTGACGATACACACACACACACATACACACGGGTAAACCATGTGCTTTCTATACTTCAAGAATAGTGATAAATTTTTCTTACATCTAAAGTTTTAGTTAAACCGGTAACCGACCTAGTCATTGCGATGATCTTATGTATTTAAGATATGTCGTTGTTATACGTCACTCACATTCTGACCCAAATAATTCAGAACTGTTGGTTAACTTTACACCTACTTCATTGCTTAACTTTACAAGTTTTTTTTTTTCGTTTCGGCTTCTATAGCATTCTACACTACCATAACTACTGTTTACTTATAATACCACTACCACCACCACCCTACCTTAACGGTACATCTCTACTGTTCTCATTAATACCAACACTAGTATTTATATAGTTGTACCACTATTATATACATCTACATCACGACTGGTGGAGACCAACCACGATGGTTTTTGAAATCCAACTTTAATTTGCATCTTATTCACAGGGAAAGTACCGGTTAATTAATGCAATGTAGTGGAACATATACTATTATACAGTAACATTCTGTAGTGTATAATGTTCACAGTAAATAGCAGTTCTGTATTTTTATATGCTGTTTTATACCCACACTCACACATACATACACAACATACCGGTAATATTTACAGTACGTAAATATGAGTTTGTGTGTGTGTGTGTATATATATATATATATATATATATATATATATACACATATATATACACGCTCATATTGTAAACAAGTACACACACACACACATATATGTGTGTGTGTGTATAAATTTCTTACATACTAGATGGAAGGTTCAGATTGACCGGATATATGTATTTTGTTTACGTGCTACTGGCAGCATTCAGCCTTCCCATCCAAGTCTGTTTTAACCCAGTATTTACATCATGCTGACTATTGATAGCTTTGTGTTCCCCCGTAACCCCCCTCCCCACCAAAAGGTACTATATATATATATATATAAACCCAAAGTGATTTTTGTGAAAATGTAAATGATTAGGTGACTGGTCAGTGATCCTCCTTGCCACACACAAAACAAGTACCATCAATGTTGAGTGTGTAACATTACTGTAGTAGTAATATTACTGTCAACAGTGTGACGCTTTGGAGCTCGTTTCAGCTATCAGAAATGGCAGCTAATTCTTTTTCGAATAACACCTTACTGTCTTAAAAATGAAAAACACAAAATAGATAATGTGGTGCTAGATTTTTCAAAATAGGTGATGCTCATGGCTGGGATACTTTTTAAAATTATAGTTGTACTTGATCAACGTTGAATTGTGGCTTAGACATATTTAATTAGTTGGAGTGAACGGTTTTTTATTTTAGTTCTATAGAATATTTCTAATATTTCTCAACGAAGACTTAATTTTGTTGTTGATTTCAGAGGGAATTTTGTAACCAGATATTACAAACATTTCGTCTTAAATAGTGTGTAGTATATGTATATATAAATACGTGTATCATTATATACGGACAATAAAAGTATGTATTATTTACATACATGTACACACACGTGTGTGTGTTAATGTATATGAGCAGATTGTAGTTTCTGTTTATTGAATGTTTAACCAATTTTTATTCGCTGTGTGCATCGTAAGGGAATCGCCATAAACTTTGCTGGTAAGGGTAAAATGTAATTACTTGGTATTTTTTTTTAGAAAGCAGCCTTTATTAAAAACTAATAAAAGAAGAAAAAAAAATAATTGTTCTGTATGAAGAATCAGTTTGTTCTATATGGAAAAGGTTTTCCAAAAACGGAGTAGCAACAAAAATACAAGAAGTTTCCATGTCTGTGTGTCGACAGCCATGTGTTGGCTCCATCATCAATAATAATCTAGCACAGAATAGTTCACTGCTATTGCTTCTACCCATCGGAATTTCAGGTTGGTTAAATAAAGACCAGTTTTAAACCTGCTCCCCTCTAAGCTACTACAATTTTTTGGTTCTTAATGGCCTCCTCCTTTCTGTATGCAAAACTTCTTTTTCAGCCCTAACCTCTGTACGGGTATGTTCTTGACTATATATATATACACACACGCCACTGCAAATGTATATAAAGAGGTTTTAGTTGTCTTTTAGTTTTTAATCTCATTTTGCCAATATAAGAAATTACTGGTGCCCTTACGTCTTTATCATACACACACACACACATCTGTGTGTATTTATACCTGCACACAAAAGTATACGACTATATATTTGTTAATATATATTATATAGAGACATGTATATATGTACAGCTAATGTGATATCCTTGACCCACTTACATAGATTCTCTTTCAATATTCTACATTACTTCACTATTCTATGTTCAAATCCTATCAACAGGAGGCAATGATAAATACTGGTAACATGCAAGAATGGATACCGCCTCTAGAGCATTGCCTTGTCAGTACAAATATATGGTGTGAATAATTGTTTCTTTTCTCTGCACATTTACGTATCTATAAGTTACTTGTGTGTGTGGTTCCATTTCTAAGGTGTGTGATATGTGATTTTTAAAGCCTCCCCCATCTATGTTACATATATTCTACCCCGCCCTATATACACAGATCTTTAAAGAAGGGTAAAAATTAAAAAAAACCTGAATTTTGTTGAACATGCAGGAAGATATGGGCGGTGTGCTATTGTTTTATATATATTTACTGTTAAATTATTTTGTAAAATTTATACACTTAAAGCTCCTTGTGTCTTACTTTTTAACCACATATCTCCACTCACATAATAGTAATAATAATATTAATATTACATGGGTGGGGGAAACATGTCTTTCCTCAGATTTTGCTTTCGCATGCGTTTTTTTTTCTCTCTCTTTTTTGTACACTGTTAACCCTTTAATTTTTGCTCCTGTTGAAATTGTATATTTTATTACTTAAAAATAAAATCTTACCGATTCCCTTCCCTCTATAATCGTTCTGTCAATTTATCAAACCTTGGTGTTAATGACAGGTTTGACGCCTGACTGCCGGACACAACCCGGTTTTGTTCCCAGTTGAAAGTATTCCTCTTCAGTTTTTGTTACAATTTCCAAATACGCCTTTGTTTTGTGAAGTCGTGTGTTGTCTCCTAGTATCATATAGGGAAAACATTCCACTCTAATTTGGTTTCAGTTCCCAGTCGCGGTTCATTCTCAGTAATAATTTTGAGAAGGGCTGAATAAAATACCCCAGTTTTTCTCATTGTTTTGGTAAATCTTAGGCAATGTGTCCATGTATGAAATTAATTTTCATGACACTATCCATGGTTTTAACCAAATTTGTGGGTGGTGTTTTTGTGGTTGCTCTGGTTTCCGTTTGTCCAACAGTGACCATTCAGCTTTATCACTATTATTATATTCCGTATTTCTTCATTAGCTTTTTGCATCTTTCCACAGAGTTAATTGTTCTTTGGGTGGACATTTGTGAAGTAATGCCTAACTTACTCTTTCATGCCAGTGAACGACTGAATTGACCACACTGTTTGGTCAATCACTCTCCGAGATTTTCTTTTACATAGTGTTCATTTGTATCTGTAAAACTGGACAAACAACGTTAACCATAGCAGAATTGTGCCAAATCTCCCGTCACACAGATATACATACCAGACATGACTATTGTAAATGTTGTTTATATGTCATTTTCACTTCACCCCCTGCTGTTTCAGATTTCATTTCGTTTTGAAAAAAATTCCATTCCCCGAAAGTAAATGAACGGAGGGATAGTCGATTTAATTTTTTTTTTTTAAATCTGTAAATATGATTTTGCGTATTCAAGTGTGTTTGCCTTCAGTTTTTAATCTACCCTTGAGTTTCAATCACTCCTTTAGACACTCATTGTTGAAACTCAATACTAAAACTTTATTAATAATCATTTTTTTTTCTCTTAGAATCGTCGGACGGGAGATGTTATTTGAGAATGGATTTTGTAAATTTTTCCCAAATAAGGTGGTTAGAATTGTTGAAAAAGATTACACATGGTTTACATAGTAATTTGTGAAGCTAATTTGCAGTTTCGCACCTCTCCTTGGAAAATGTATTTAAGTTTTCGGAATCCTACGCTTTAGATGGCGATTACGAATATGTAAAAAAAAAATTTTTTTCAATTTCACCCCCACCCACTCCCAATTAATATTTTTGATTTTGTTTACTTCAAAGAAATCGTAGCGAATTGACGAACATGTGCAAATCGAAATTAAATACAGACCAAAACATTAAGGGAAAAGAATTTGTGTTTTGTATTTTTCATCCATTTATTTATTTATCTGTTTGTCTTGTCAACTAAATGTGGCGGTCCTATAGAAGAGGGCGGCGTTACTGTTGTTTTTAGCCCCAGGAAGACATTCATATCTATCTCTTTGTAACACAAAACGTGGTTTCTTGCATAATCGGAATGTCCGTCATCTAAAACAAGGGGAAAAAAGTTCAGTTTTAAATTTGTTTTTTTTTTTCTTTTTTGCATGTATTCGTAATCTCCGACATCTAAACGTAGGAATCTGAATTTTTTTTTCTCAAAAAATGCATTTTTTGAAAGATAAGTGCGAAACTGCATTAGCCCCCATATATATATATATATATATATATATATATATATATATATATATATATATTAGGATGATTCTGTGGAGGCTTCCCTCAGAAATATCGTACATACATGAAAGTTGTTTGATGGAAGGAAGTCTCTTGTGGTCTTCACAATCATATATGGTATATTGCTGTATGGATCAATACTGTATAATGGTGAAGAATCGTAATTTAATCTGTTAGATAATTATTTCAGCACAAAACTAAACTTTGTCAACATCTTGATTCAGATGTTAAACATGTAAAAACATTAACAAACTTCCACTATTAGATTCGTAATCTATGTTTCGAGGTCCGTTTATTTTACTGTTAAAATTGTTTGTTGAGAAAGGCATCAACGTCACTCATTCTTTTTTTTTTTCTTTCTATTATCAATCTTAAACATTGTACCTCTGGCGAATAATCACCATGTGCGCGCGCGCAAAACACACATGCTCTTTCTCTCACACGCACAAGTTTTAAAATGCTACTGTTCATAACTATGTAAGAATTAGTATATTTTTTCAAATATCCCACTGTTATCACATTGAGTTTATTTGCAACTTATTGCTTTTTAAACTTTTCCAAGCGGCTTGCTAGTAGTTGATAGTATCAACAGAAGCTAAACTAGGTCACTATAGTCTAAATTATTGGTTATCGGTGGCGTTTGTTGATCAATCAGAACTAGACCAGAAACATGGCATACAAAATAGCTGATCATCACTTACACGCAGGATATGGCTTTTTCTTTTTTTTTCTTTACTTCTTTAAGTATTTCACTGTTAACATACAGCAATTAGTTTTGTTCCTCTGTGTCCTGAGTTCAAATCCCACTGGGGGTGAGTTTGCTTTTATGGGGATTTTTGAAAGGTTAAAATTTAAATGCTTATAACCTTTTACCCGTGCATGCGCGCGCCTGAATGGTCTAACATCTCTGGAGGGAATTGTGACATGTTGGTGTTTCTTTAATATACAACTGTTTTTGTGTTGACTGTCTTCATTACCTCGTCGCAAAATCCGACCATTGCAACACAGTCTCGTAATGGAACCTATCTACAGTTACTTGGCCACCACCTCACAGTGAAGTGTGTTTTTGCAGCCAGCTGTGACATTCCTTATAAAGTGGTGATAACATATTGAATGGATGACCTAGAGCAACAGTGAGCTGGAAATTTCAACGAGATCTCGCAACAGTATGTTTTCGCAATTCATATGCAAATATCCTCATCCAAATAATGTTTTGAACTAGAAGCATAATTGATTTGCTGTTTAGAGTTGAAGGCCTTCTGAATAATACTTGAATCTTGGTGCGTCACTAGGAGCTGTTCTGTTAACTAAAGCAAGGATGGAAGACCAAAGTTGATTCTCCTCACCAGTATCATGTAGACAGATAAAACTAAATATAGTAAAATAGCCGACTGTGTGACCACCTTGGCTAATTGTTATATTTTCACTTTTAAAAGCAATTAAGATATAAACCAGTTGTTAATCTAATAAAACACTGTTTTGAAAGTTTTTTTTTTTCAAGTTATTCTGAATATAATAGGCATAAAATTAGTTAGGACTTGATTAGAAATTATTTTTAAAAATCATTAATATTTATTCATAGAAAAAGTTATGTCTCTGTCAAACATTTTCTCTCTTGCTCCCTCTTTATCTTGAGACTACTAGTTTCATAGTTGCAAGTTACATTTGCTGTTCAACTCAAAACTTTCCCAGTCAAGTAGAGTAAAACCTGTGACCAGGATCTCACCACAACGTTGGTGGAGGCTGTTATTTTCTGCTTTTATCAGCCTGTCATTTGCCTGCAAGTCTTCAGTTGTTTGATCCATTGAAATGCTGTATAAGTGGCTGAGTATTTCACACACGTGTGTACCCTTAATTTGATTTACAGGTTGAGTCTTTTTGAATTACAAGTACAAATCACCTGGTGTTTCTATCTAATCAGTTTTACTCATGGGTCAAGCTGATGCTATAGGAAATAACAATTACTCGGGATACAATGCGGTGGGATTGAACTTGGCACCTCGTTACAAAGCAAACATTTTAACCATTCAGCTATTCTCTCTTCCTTTATCTCTATTAAGAAAAATCTCAGTAACTGATTCCACCAGGTAGTTCATGAATGCCACTATTTGGTGGTTTCCAATTTCTATTAACCTAAATCATGTATAAAAGAATTATTGGATTAAAACGGTTGTGTGTGTTCATAATGTTTAAAAATGTATTGAACTGTTGTTATCCTGGAGACTGCTACAATACTGGTGAGGGAACAGTAGCAGATTCAGACTGTTTTCGGTTCAGCATATTTCCAGTGCTTTCTGTGGCATGTTGGAATAAATAATTTTGGTTTCTTATTTAAATCAAGTCAAAAAAAAAAAAAAAAAACAGGTTGGGTGCTATTACTACATTGTCATTAGTTGCTATGGTTTCTTTCTTTCCTTTAGCAGAGAACATTTCTTGAAGATGATAGAACGCCCTCAGTTTCTGTATGTGGTTACAGTAACTGGTCATGAGCTGGAAAGGGGGAATGACTGCTGGATCTTCTGGGAGTGTTACTAGTGACAAGAAATAGTTTTGTCTGTTCAATTGTATAGAGCAACATTTCTCAATCAGGGTTCCCTGGAACCCTAGGGTTCTGCAAAAGGTTCCTAGGGGGTTCTGCGAGAAAGAGTGAGATAAGCTAATGCTAATTTCATGATATATATATTTACCACATGAACTATGATGAAAAAATAGGAGAAAGGTATGGTATATAATTTTTTTTTGTGCAGGGGTTCTTTGAGACATGTAATTTATTTTAAGGATTATGCAAGGGTAAAAAGGTTGAGAAACACTGCAGAGGATGGAGCAATTTTTCATGTTTTTAGAGAGCCTGTGATCTGTTGAGAATTATCAGCATTCATGTAAAATGTGATGTGATTCCAACCGTACTTCTTAGTTCTTACTAAGATCTATGGTTGTATGGCCTTAATATTTCATCAAATTATTTCTTGGTTTGTTCTATTTCCTTATTTCAAGAGTAGTTTCTGTTGTTCAAGAGCATATTGAATAGAAGTGATTGTTAAACCAATGGAAGTTGCTGATGTTTTGTAGTAAATCATAAAGTGGCTCTTGTTGCTTTCTCTGGCTACTATGACTTCACCAACACCACCTCTATCATCTGATATTTCCTCCTCCACTCCCAGATTACACTCTCTGAATCACTGTTCCATTTGCATTGTTCACACACACACACATACAAAAATTAGTAGGGGAGGAATGATATACCACAGAGATCAAGAACTTCCAGAGACTTAATTTCATAATAAACTCCGATATACAAAAAAATCCACTGTAAATTTCCACATCATAGAACACTTTTATACACACACACAAAAGTGGGATGCTTTTTTGGGTTTTTTTGCTCTGCTACAGTTGTGTGGGCATCATTGGTATCAACTGTGATATTGTCCTCAGATCTTCATAGTATCTGAAAAAGGAAATAAGTCATGTAAACTAAGCATTCTTCTTTGAAAAAAAAATCCATTAAAATGGTAATCTATTACAATTTATTTGTAAAATAATTAAAAGAAATTTTTCTTAATAAATACTTTAAAAAGAACCTAAAATATCAAGTCAAAGAGAACAAGTTTGCTTTTGTGTAAGCTTATGAAAACCAATAGACTGTGATGTAGGATTGAAATTGAAGGTTTTCTTGTTCAGTGTGATGAATGAATTTAAAGTAGATATATAAAGATGTTTATAGAAAACTTTTTAAAAAGAATGTTATGGAACTGTGGCTGGTTGTAAAATCTGTCTTATAGTCTTCCTGCCATCTATTTTACCAAAAGAGATTCAATAATTGGAAAGCTTTCCATTTTCGAGTAATTGGAATGACAGAAGTGCAGAAAAAGTTGTTTAGCTCCGGGTCAATCATGATTGAATAATGATCAAAGATTTTCATGCCATGACCATCCTTTTCTTTTCTTTTTTTTTTAATGTTTTTAAAAACAGAGTATGATGAGAGAAACCAGCTATTAATTTTAGCAGGTTAGAGATTCCTAAAAGTGTGTAGATGTAGTACTGAATAAATTTAGGGAAGAAAGAAATGTCATTGCACTAATCTCTGATGTTCATAAATGACAAGTATGGAAGAGTAGAGAATGTTCTGAAAGTAATAAAACCTGTTGTAATTTTCATAAAGAAATATTGAGATTAGAACCAGTGCTGGAATATTTGATTTTGCTTTTAGTGATGGTAACATGGGAGTACTCCTGTTGGAAATATACTAGTTTCTGTCAAGGAGTTAAAAAGAACAACATTGTTGGCTGTTTTTTAGTTTTTGAAAAAGGACATTTTTAGTTTTCAGCTGAAAAAAGAAAATAATTTGCTGTTACATTTCAGACAAAATGTATTGGGATTATCACTGAATTGTTTTATGAAATGCTCTTCCTGTCAATAACCCTTACTTGTTTTCCAAAAGTTAGGTGTCTTATTCCACAGCTTCAAAAGCACAAAGCTGGTCGGTGATTTATTGACTGAAGAAATACCAACAGAACACCATGTAAATGTGGCTTTTGAATAAGCAAGTGCCTGGTGTAAACACACACACACACACACATATATATATATATATATGATGGTCCTTTCTTTTAGTTTTCAACTACCAAATCCACTCACAAGGCTTTGGTTGACCTGGAGCTACAGTAGAAGACATTTGTCCAGTGGAAACCCGAAACCATGTAGTTAGGAAGCAAATTTCATAATCACATAGCCATATCTTGTGCGACTCTGTTCAGTGTAACAGCAGTCAATTTTAATCAACTAAATTTTACTAGTTATCCAAACCACAAATTTTTTTTAGTTTGAATTGACTTAGATTTAGCCAGTTTGATCCATTGATAACTGTTTTCAGTCTGATAACCATTTAAATTTTTAAATTGTTTCAGCTTCAAAGCTGCAGTCGTGCTGGGGCACTACCGTTGACTGTGCTACACCTCTGATATGTGACATTTGGTGAATGAGGGAGTTTGATGCTACTGCCCTCATCTGTGTTTCCTGCTGGCAACAGTTGTGGATATTGCATTTAATAATTAGTTAATTAGTACGCACAACAGTAAATTCCTATCTAGTGTAACACTTTTCATATCAACAACATGAGGAACTCTGCTGTTATGCAAAACTGGCCATTTTAAAAAGCTCTTATTAAGACGTTTTGTTATGATTCAACTTAATAATGAGAAAGTTATTTTAACAAATCACTCCAAATTCTTGATCCGAAATTGATGGTTATTCAGTAGGAGTTGAGTGAAACCATTATATCCATCCGTTAAATTATAGTTGATTGCAAAAAAAGTAGGTTGGTTACTGACCATCTTCCATAAAACCTGATGTTAAAATGGTCAATATTTGTATTTTTCTTAGTTTTTACAAGTGTAAGATGGTATTCATGACATTCTCTCAAATTTTACTATTTTAATTTAAAATTTGTTACCACACTAAATGATTACATACTTAAGTAACATTCACCTTTATTTACAATGTCTGGTGTTAAACATTGAAGTCAAGAATAAATACATGTAGCCCAATTACAACATAGCTAAACAAACTTTTTTTCTTAAATTACAAGTTTTCGTAGAACAAATGAGAAAAAAGTCCAGCCTTTAAATTATTCCTTAACTGACCTTTCAAATACTTTGTGTGCGTGTGTGTGTTTAAGATGACAGTGAGTATATGTAGGGAACAAAAATACATGTTGGGAATTTGAAAGTGGCAATTGATGTTTTCCAAAGACAGTGTAGAACTGGAGGAAAAATGATTTAATGACATTTGTATATTTGATTAAATATTTCATGAATCGGCCTCTAAAGCAATTTTCAACATTTGTCTTGTTGCTGCAGCACTGGAATTTAAAAAAGAAACTTGTAGATTTATATGTCTTCCCTAAGGCTACTACTATATAGAGCCAACAACAATGTTCGCTTGTAAGTGGGCATACTTTATATTTTAGACAGTGTGCACATTTACTTGTTGAATTATTTTGCTCTTTACTGTTTTTACTTGTTGTACATGCTAAGATGGGTAGTTTTTAGAACTGAGTTTCAATTGCTATACCAATTATTTGAATGAGAAGTGTTAATGTGCCAGAGAAACTGAGGTGAGCAGAATAATGAGCTTTGTATTTATTTGTAACACATTGTTCAACAAGTTGGGAGTTGTAACACAAGGAATATACTCAGTAGTCATTTGTCAGGGGAGAAGTTGCCAAAAAGGTGAGGATATACAAATTGTGGTTATGGCTGTTAACAGGAATCCTAATTCTGTGGAATAGTTTTTGGAAAAGGGATCACATCAGGGGTGAAAGACCTCATCAAAAGTTCATTCGCTGTCATTTTTTACTTTTGTTGTTAAACATCACTTCTGTTTGTTGCTGAATCATCATTAAAAAGAGGTTTCTATCATTAGTGAAGAGATTTCAGTAATTGATGGAACAAATTAAGGGAAAGTTGAAATTTAATCATCCAAATCAGGCTAGCATTGAAGAGAATATGAAAAATGAAGTTGGGCAAGCAGCCAAAATTTGATCTGTTAGTGTTTTACAGAGAGAAAATGCAATATTTTTGTCTTCTGTTTTTTTTTTCTTTGAAGCCAGCTGTTTGATAACTTAGTGACATATTTCTTATATAATCTCACTCTTCTATCTAGGTCAAAACTAGGATATAATTTGCCTGATAGCCATTTTTTACTTTACTGTAGTCTCACACAAGAGACTTAAAAAGGGTCCTCTTGTATGTTGAAGTGTGACCCAATAGAGAATTTTGAGCGCTACAAACTGGCTTCTCTGAGAGTGAACTAATATCTTGGTTAGTTAGCAGTAGGTTCATGTTCTTAGTCTTTCAGTGTCTTTAAAATTCAAGACTTTCTACAAGGATAGGTGTCATTGATGATGTTGATATCTTCTAGGTTTAAGGTCCCAGATTTGGCATGGGTGTTGTCCATACATGTAATGATGTTATAAATGGTATAGTGATTTTGACAGACTGACAGGAACCAAATATTAACTGTAAACTAACTTTAGAAACCACTTCAATTTAATATTTTGTGTAGTTTCTATCACTATAATTTAATTACCATTTTTTTCCTCGTGTAGTTATGAATTTTAGCCTAGTAGCAATATGATAACTTGCATATCTCTGTCTGAAATTATGATGCCTTGTAATCTAAGTGAAATTTTCAGGTCATTTTACTATCTTCCTACTTTGTTGATATTTTTCATCACATGTCAGTACTGTCAAAAATATTTAACTATTGATAGGCAGTAATATGAAATATTGTCAATGTGCTTCAATTAAATTTGAAAATAATCAAGAAATTGTATGGGAGTATTTAATAAAATTACTAAATTCTATATTATTAAACTAGTATTTGAAAACATTACAAAATTAACAATGTGTTGGTAGAATTGTTAGTGTGGAACAAAATGCTAGTGTTATTTACTTAATGCTCCTTAGATTTGAAGTTCAAATCCCACCAAAGTCAAGTTTGCTTATCTTTCAAAGTTTGATAAAACAAAACCTGTCAAGTGTTAGGCTTCATCTAATATTCTTATGAAGCATCGTTATTGTGACTGGAACAGAGAACAAAGACTAACAAAAGGTTCTAGTGATTAAAGGTTTTGATTTACATAAGAATACTTTAACATACGTGGATTATGCCAGAAGTTGGCTCAGTCTATTATCAAAAGGGTAATCACTACCACAAACCTTACAGTAAATGTTTAACCCTGTAATGTTCCTCCTCCTCCTCTGCTACTGCAGCTATTACCACCACCAGTTTATAGTTAATTTCAAAGTATTTTGGAGATGTTATATGTGTGACTGGTTGTTGTTAGATCCAAGTATTCCTGGAATTGACAACCACCACCACTTTCTTTCATTTTTGGGTATCATATATCTTATACTTAGATATCATGGATCTAGTTCAAAACGGGGGCACCAGTATGTTCTTAACGAAACACTTTGAAACTTGGGACACTGGTAGAATGTGTCATATAAAACATCTTTTTCTCTTAGTCTTCTTAACAAAAAAACGTACATCGCAAGTAATTTCATGTTAAAGTTGTCGTATTTCTGTAATTTCAACCAATGACTGACGTCCATTCAGCCGAATAACAGTAAGTGCTGACTACGTAAACAAACGATTGTCAAACGATTTTGGCGGTGATAAAATTATTATTTCCTTGTCAAAAAATGGCTGAAGCATATTGGCAGTAGCTAATAAACCTTTCTATTATAGGCACAAGGCATGGTTTTTGAGGGAAGGAGCAAGTCAATTAGGGTTAGGGTTAGGGAAAACGAACACACGTGTGTTGCCTCTGCAAAATGTCAGAAGTAATGGAGATTAAATACGCTTTACACCGCTTAAACTGCCAAAGGAGTAACTTGTAAACAGCTGAATACTTGTCAGTGATTGGTTGAAATTATCGAAGTAAGACAATTTTTTTACATGAAATAAATGCGAATACAAAATTTTTTTTCTGTTGTATAACACAAAATAGATAAGTATACGAAGTTTGAAAGTCTTTCGGTACCAAAAACACTACATAAAACATAAATGAAAACTGGTGCCCCTGTTTTGAACAAGATCTACTAAGATAGTAGGGTATGGTTTAAGAGAAATTTTACCTGCTATTTCTTGCTGGTCAAGTGATCATGTAGAAGTTGGTGTAAGGAAGTGTTATCTGCAATATAACAATGTGCCTTGTTTTTGTGATCTTGTACAGTATGACCAGCCTCGTTCATAGATGGGTTCAATTTTGCTGTGTTGACCTGTCTTAGGCTTAGATTTAAGTATAAATTAACTGAACTGATCCTAAGTGTGTTACTGGTCCTTAATGAATTGAATTCAAGAGGTATGAAAAGCAAAGTTAATCCACTAGAAAAACTTGAAATTGTTACAGTGCCTCACCAAAGTAAGTTTATAAAATATACACTCCTCCCCATAGATTCCCTTGTTTTGGTAGTTCTGCAGAAAATAGGTTCTTGCTTCCATTATACAGTGGAGTGAAGTTTTGTTCAGAAGTGTATCCAACTTTCAAAAATAGAATATGGTATTAGGAGGAAGGCCCAGGAAGCAAGGCACTGGAAGCAAATATTCATTTTCAAATTTGTAGATCTGTCCAATAGATAGGAGCATGGAAATAAAATGTTTGAAATCTATTTTAAAGAAAAAAATAGTAAATTAAGAAAGAAATCAAATACTTCACATGCTATTCCCATCATTAGGTATTCATAAAAGACTATAATAGTTTATTTTGAGAAGCAAATTATATGAAATGTGGAGCAATCTTTTTTAAAATGTCCAAGGCAATGATAGATAGCCAGCAGGAATCTCTTAAGTAGGTAGTGGTGGTGGTGGTTCTGTTTCTATAATCCAAATGGCATGAAAGAAAAGAAAAAAAAAAGGAAACAAAAATTTAGTGTCAGAGGTACTTAATCATTTGACAAAGAGGAAGATCTAGTTTAATTCCAAAAGTCTGGCTCCAGTTTGTCTGTGGCTGGGGTGTGAAGGAGTAAGTTGTGCAGGGTAGCTACTAACCAAGCAGGACTAAAATCAAGCCAGTAGCTAGCTGTGTGCCTGTATGTATGACTAGCTCAGGCCAGAGCTAGCATAAGTAGCAGATACAGTAGTTAGTTAAGCACTTCAGTTATTCCTGACAAATTGCAAGTTAAAATCATGATCACATGATAATAAAAATAATGAGCTTTTCTAGTCGATTATTATTAAGTGTAAGATTGACTTTCAGACTGCCAAAAATTTAGATATTAATTTTAATAATTAAGATTTTTTTTTTTTTTATTAAATATTCTAAAATATTTAGGATCTTTTTTAAAACGGAGGCCACATTCATTAACGAAACACTTTGAAACTTGGAACACTGGTAGAATGTGTCATATAAAACATCTTTTTCTCTTAGTCTTCTTAAAAAAAAAAAGAAATCCATAAATTATTCCATGTTAAAGTTGTCGTATTTCTGTAATTTCAACCAATCACTGACGTCCATTCAGCCGATATACATTAAGTGCCGACTACATAAACAAACGATTCTGAAACAATTAACCCTAACCCTAGGGTTAGGGTTAAAGCAAATTTAAAATGAAAAAAGCAAATAAAACGAAGGTATGGAGATTAAATACGCTTTACATCGCTTAATCAGCCAAAGGACTAAATGTAAACAACTGAATACTTGTCAGTGATTGGTTGAAATTATCGAAATAAGACAATTTTTTACATGAAATAAATTCGAATACAAAAATATTTTTCTGTTCTATAACACAAAATAGATAAGTATACAAAGTTTGAAAGTCTTTCGGTACCATAAACACTACGTAAAACATTAATGAAAAATGTGGCCCCCGTTTTAAAAAAGATCCAATATTTATTTTCAAAAGTGTTTTTCTGAAACATTTAATAACTTTATTGATAAAGAGGCACTAATTATTTTTATCTTTTTGCTACTTTCTTACTTTTCTTGCCTTATTCTTAATCTCTTTACTTTCTCTGAATGTGTGTGCATTCTAATTAAGAGAAGTGGTTTAAAATCAAATTAGTTTTATAACATTATGTTGAATTACAAAAATAACAAGTATACCTGGTAGTTAAACAAATGGGATCTATTTTAAAAACGGGGGCCACAGTATTTTCTTAACGAAACACTTTGAAACTTGAAACACTGGTAGAATGTGTCATATAAAACATCTTTTTCTCTTAGTCTTCTTAAAAAAAAAAAGAAATCCCTAAGTTATTCCATGTTAAAGTTGTCGTATTTCTGTAATTTCAACCAATCACTGATGTCCATTCAGCCGATATACATTAAGTGCCGACTACATAAACAAACGATTCTGAAACAATTCTATCGGTGATAAAATTATTATTTCCTTGTCAAAAAATGGCTGAAGCATATTGTCAGTAGCTAATAAACCTTTCTATTATAGGCTAACCCTAACCATAGGGTTAGGGTAAAACAGCAAATTTAAAAAGAAAAAAGCAAATAAAACGAAGCTATGGAGATTAAATACGCTTTACACCGCTTAATCAGCCAAAGGAGTAAATGTAAACAACTGAATACTTGTCAGTGATTGGTTGAAATTATCGAAAGAAGACAATTTTTTACATGAAATAAATTCGAATACAAAAATATTTTTCTGTTGTATAACACAAAATAGATAAGTATACGAAGTTTGAAAGTCTTTCGGTACCAAAAACACTACGTAAAACATTAATGAAAACTGTGGCCCCCGTTTTAAAATAGATCCAACAAATGTAGCTGTTAAATCTCTCTCATCAAATTCTTAAAAATTGAAGCCATAAAAGCAATAAGCACCACTTAGAAACTCCCTACTGTCTTAAATATAGAGGCCACATTTCAAATCTTACATCTTGACAATAATAGCAGGGTTGTCATAAAATTAGACAGTGGTTATACAGTGAAGTTTCACCCTAATCCAGTAAACTGGGGCATTAAATATCTACATAAAAGGCACAAGTGTGATTGTGTGGTCAGAAATTTGTTTCCCAACCATATGGTCTCAGGTTCAGTTCCTCTACAAGGCACTTTTGGTTGGTCTCTAATATGGCCCAAGGCCAGCCAATGTCTTGTGAATGGAAACTGTGTGAAAGCTCCTTCTTTCTTTTCCTGAGCATCCAATAACACTGTACTTATTCCACATCCTCGCGTTGTTGTTTCTTCTTGCTTGTTCATGTTCGAATTGAATATTTGAATATATATATATATATATATATGTGCGGGTGGCACATAAAAGACACCATTTCGAGCGTGGCCGTTTTCGTGCGGGTGACACGTAAAAGCACCCACTACACTCTCTGAGTGGTTGGCGTTAGGAAGGGCATCCAGCTGTAGAAACTCTGCCAAATCAGACTGGAGCCTGGTGTTGCCATCCGGTTTCACCAGTCCTCAGTCAAATCGTCCAACCCATGCTAGCATGGAAAGCGGACGTTAAACGATGATGATGATGATGATGTATGTGTGTGTTATTGTCCCCTTGTCACAGCTTCATGTGATAATTGCAAATGAATGTCATTGTCATGTAAGTGGCATCCTTCATTTCCAATCTTCTATGAAAATATGTCTGGTCATGGGGAATATTACCTTACTTTGAAGCAGGTGAGGGTCGGTAACGGGAAGGGCATCCAGGCATAGAAACTCCACCTCAACAAATTCCATTCAACCCATGCAAACATGGAACAGTGGATGTATAATGATGATAACCCATGAATTGCTGATAAATGATTGATTGGCTATCAGTTAGAGCTCTACCGAAAACCATGCTGTCCAATGACAATTTCTCATGCTCAATATGAAAGCATTGTCAACATAACTGAGCCTAGTCACTGATACTATTTTAATGATTATCTGCAAGATTGGATCTATTTCAAAACGGGGGCACCAGTATTTTCTTAACGAAACACTTTGAAACTTGGGACACTGGTAGAATGTGTCATATAAAACATCTTTTACTCTTAGTCTTCTTAACAAAAAAACGTACATCGCAAGTTATTCCATGTTAAAGTTGTCGTATTTCTGTAATTTCAACCAATCACTGACGTCTATTCAGCTGAATAGAGTTACTGCTGGGCGGTCATAAAAATGTTATTCCCTGTGACCTATTTCATCCGGTTTAATTGTAATTTATACGCATATATTGTTTATATAATAAATTACGCTGTGCGTATCTATGTGCGTAACAATTTTAGAGTTCAGATTCTAGAGTTAGGGTTAGGGTAAGGGTTAGGGGATTAATACGATATACACCGTTACAGCGCTAACTGTTTTCAACTGAATAGATGTCAGTGATTAGTAGAAATTATCGAAATAAGACAATTTTTTACATGAAATAAATTCGAATACAAAAATTTTTTTCTGTTCTATAACACCAAATAGATAAGTATACGAAGTTTGAAAGTCTTTCGGTACCAAAAACACTACATAAAACATAAATGAAAACTGGTGCCCCCGTTTTGAAATAGATCCGCAAGATTTAAACAAAAGTCAACAAACCTGCCATCAAGTTGTTTACTGTTCATAGTTGTCACCTTACTACCGCTCATCATACTCTCTCCATTGTATTCCATTTTTAATTAACTTCAATTCTGGATTATCTCTGCTTTTTTTTTTTTTTTTTTTTTTTTTTTTTTTTAGAATTTAGACCGGCTGTATTCAGCCGTAATATTCTGATTTATGTTCAAACTGACTGGATCTGGCCTCTCACACCTACCTTACAATGTCATTCTAAAACTAAATACATCATTGAAATCTTGAAGTTACAAGATAATGCAAGATTAATTCAAAACAGTGTGAATGAATAAAGGATTAGATATAAAGTAATCTGAATGCTAAAGGGTTAAGGTAGATGTTTTTTTCATCGCTACATGTAATTTTAATTTTTGGGCTCATATTGTTAGCAACCACGTTAATATACACTAATACAAAATCATGAAATGGGAGAGAATGTATATAAATTGAATTGACTGCGAACATGACTGGGAATCACTTTTACTGATATTGATGAAATAAAAGACAGTTGACTAACTTGGAATCAAGAGGAGTAACATAAAATGTGATTAGGTTCTCTGCCATTGATTTAATCCTAATGTTTTACTGGTATTATCACCTGAAAGACAATCTTGATTTGTGTGAGGTTTTAAATATAGTAAAAACCATAAACTTCTGTAGAGTTCAGCATTATTGGTCAGACTACAACATAGGCTACATACATGTATGTATGTGTACATATGTGAGGCTACTTACATCTATTTATATGTGCATGCATGAGGCTGTGTGTGTGTGTATATATATATATATATATATATATATATACAGAGAGAGAGAGTGTTTTAATTTGAAGAAGTTAAGTCTTCATTAGGGATTATATAATCCAAGGTATTCCACTACTTCAGTCCGTATCATAATGGTAAAGTTATTTGTATATGTTTAGGATTATCGAAATTATTAATATAGAGGGGAAAACAAATAGAAGAAAATGGAAAATAAATGGATGTAATTACTGATTCATTTGCATGTTGTAGAAAGATGGTTTTTTAAAAAAACATTACAAATAAAGTGGAAGTTGAAAGCCCAAAAGAAGTTAAGACAAATGTAAGAACCTATATATATATATATATATATATATATATATTACGGAGATGTACTTGCATAGCAAGTGACCTGATCCGAGATTGTGTGCTGGAACGAAAACAATTGCAGCATGGAGGGTGTTAATAAGCCATTTAAAATAACACACAAAAACCGTTAGATTCATTTCAATATTTAAATTTAATTTGTCAAAATATTTTCGTCGCTTTGAGACCGCGACCTGTTCACTGACAAAATTCTGTGTGTTTCTGTCAAAACCAATAAGTAGATAGGAGTTTCCAAACATGTTTAATGTCGAGAAAATTACCATATTCATACTGTTTTATGGCTGAACTTCTTCAAGGTTCAAAAAGAGCTAACTCCACTTTAAGTAACCATTATATCTTTTTATCTAACAGAGATATAATGATTACCTAAGTGGAATTAGCCCCTTTTGAACCCTGAAGAAGTCCAATCATAAAATAATATGAATGTTGCAATTATATCATCATCATCATCGTTTAACGTCCGCTTTCCATGCTAGCATGGGTTGGACGATTTGACTGAGGACTGGTGAAACCGGATGGCAACACCAGGCTCCAGTCTGATTTGGCAGAGTTTCTACAGCTGGATGCCCTTCCTAACGCCAACCACTCAGAGAGTGTAGTGGGTGCTTTTACGTGTCACCCGCACGAAAACGGCCACGCTCGAAATGGTGTCTTTTATGTGCCACCCGCACAAGCCAGTCCAGGGGCACTGGCAACGATCTCACTCGAAAATCCTACAGGAGCCAGTCAGGCGGTACTGGCAACGGGCACGCTCAAAATGGTGCATCTCATGTGCCACCCGCACAAGAACCAGTCCAGGGGCACAATCTTACTTGGCTTGCCGGATCTTCTCACGCACAGCCCATTTCCAAAGGTCTCGGTCCGTAGTCATCGCCTCGGTGAGGCCCAATGTACGAAGGTCTTGCCTCACCACCTCAGCCCAGGTCTTCCTGGGCCTACCTCTTCCACGGGTTCCCTCAACTGTTAGGGTGTGGCACTTTTTCACGCAGCTATCCTCCTCCATTCTCACCACATGTCCATACCAGCGCAATCGTCTCTCTTGCACGCCACAACTGATGCTTCTAATGTTCAGCTTTTCTCTCAAGATACTTACACTCTGACGGGTATTCACATTGACATTACACATCCAACGGAGCATACTGGCTTCCGGAGCATATATATATATATATATATATATATATATATATATATATATATGCAATATACTTTGCTGTTGCGTTGTCACACACTTTTCAAAACTGAGGAGGGTATTTATATAAAATGTCAAACAACAGGGAAGGTTTTTACTTCACTCATTAGGGAACTTTTATATGCTGATGATTGTGATCTTGTCAGTCATTCTGAAACAGGTTTGCAATCTCTTGTATCTGCATTTGACTGCGCTTGTGATGATTTTGGCTTGACCATCAACTTGAAAAAAAAAACAGTTGTATCAACCTGCATGTGGTGCTGTTTGTAACCCCACTTAAAATTTTTGTTCAGAGTAAATTACTTGAGGTTGTTGATTCGTTCATCTACCTTGGAAGCTCTGTACAAACTGATGGAAATCTGGATACAGAAATGCATCAGCGAATTCCAAGGCAGCACAAGCAATTGATGGCTTGGAAGCGTGTCTGGCACTAGCAACATATACCCAACAAATCAAAGTTGGCTCTTTACAAATTACTTGTCTTTACCCTCCCTGCTGTATTCTTGTGAAAGATGGACATGTTATGAAAGACATTCTAAATTGTTAGAACAGTTCCACCAAAAATGCCTTAGTTGCATTTTAGATATTGAATGGAGTTCTTTTACTCCAAACGCAGATGTCCTTGCATCTGCAGGCATCACCTCACTTAAGGCTATGATTTTGAAAAACCAAATGAGATGATGTGACCATGTTGTTCAAATGGTAGATGAACATGCCCAAACAGCTGTTTTATGGTGAACTTGCAGAGGGAAAACGCTACTGGCTTAAATCTAAAAAGAGCATAAGGACTATTATGAAGTCACTTGGAATGGATCCAGGGTACGTAGAAACCTTTGTTTGGAATTAAGCTGGATGGCAAAAAAAAAAAGTGTGGAGTGAAAGCGATTGAAGAGGCCAGGATAAAGCATACAAGACTTGAGAGATTTAAGGAAGAATGTTACGATCGAGAAGGTGAATCACAATGACCCTTTTTGTGTGCACAGTTTGTGACAGACCATACCTTTCTTTTGCTAGTAGTGAATCTCATTTGCAAACCTTTGCACATCTTTCAATTTTTAAAAAAAAGACATTTTAAGATTCACAAAGATCAAAACTTGGAGCAGCTCCTGGTGGTCCAAGTTGGATATGCAACCTATGTGGGTGTCATTTCAAAACATTGTCTGGTTTACAAGCCACATCAGGTGCCATGATAGATCTAAGGTGTAGTTACAGGAGGTAGTCAAACTCTGCATAAGGAGTGGAACACTGCCATATATATGTGTATAGGTACTTATATATAGGTGAACACTATATATATATATATATATATATATATATATATATATATATATATAGGTGAGTACTATATATATATATGTGTGTATATATGTATTTGTATGCATATATGTATATATATATGTGTGTATATATATGTGTGTGTGTGTATCTATATGTGTGTGTGTGTGTGTGTATATGTCTATGTATATATGTGTGTGTGTGTGTGTATATATGTGTGTGTGTGTGTATCTATATGTGTGTGTGTGTGTGTGTGTGTATATGTCTATGTATGTGTATGTATATATGTATGCATGTGTATGTATATATGTATGCATGTGTATGCATATATATGTATATACATGTATTTATATATCTATAAATTTGACATGGGCGATTCTTGTCTTGGGATTCATGGTCAAACATAGCAGACATGAAATAGTCTAGTTTCATGCCTATGTCTGGTGTGTAGGCATATGTCGGTCAGTCCTGTCTGAGAATGTCTTTTTGGATCGATTTCCAGTCTGCTTTGTGGAAGTTCAGTTTGGAGAGATTTCAGGTGCTTCCTTTAGGCTGTATGTCTCTGGCTACTTTTGGTCCATACACAGACAGCTGTGTTCTGTTCTGTTATGATCTGAAACTAATGTCAGCATCACTTTTACATCAAGAACAATATCCGTATAGTTTGTGAAGCAGAAATCCAAAATGTTATTCACCCTAGTTGGTCTGAGCCCAACCTGCTCCATGAATAGGGCATTGGTGAGGTTGAGCAGGGATTCCACCTGTACTTCTTTGCAATGAGTCATTTCTGAGAGCATGAGGCCTTTGGACCATTTGACATTGGGGAAGTTGAAATCACCCATAAGAAATACGCTCACATGGTGTTCCAGTTTCATGAGGATTTCTTTAATTTTTGTGAGGCAATCTTCAAACTTGCCTATGCGGTTTGGAGTATCTGGTGGGTGATATGTTTTGCATATGACTACATTGTGTTGTCTTATGTATACAATTAGAGTGTCACATACTGAATTTGAGTATGACAGTAAGAGGTCTTCACGGATGTATACAGCAACTCCACCATGGCTCCTTTGCCTTCTGTCTGTTTGCAGTTTTGTATATTTTGATACATGTACTTTTGCATCCTCTATATCAGGGCTCAGATGAATTTCCACGAGTGCTATGCATAGGGCTTGATTGCATGCATCAAGGTCTCTCAGGAGAAAAAATTTGCATTTGTTTTTGTGATGCAACAAGCCCCCCAATATTTAGTAACAATATTGGCATGACGACTGCTGGCGTTAGGAAAGGACATCCCGTGTCTGTTGACTGTGGGGTCGTGCGCAAGGTTCCTTGTTTGCGCTTCATGTAACCAGGTCAGCTGCTGCACAATTTTTTGCGCCATGCTACTGCTCAGCTGCTCTTACGCATAACATCTGAAAAGCACACCGCATTTGTATATTTTTCTTTGAGACGATTGGTACCTCTCCTCAGGGAAGTATTTCTCCTTAAGGCCCCTGTAGTTTTGGTGGGGTTTTGTGTGAGCAAACCAGCAGTTTGTACTGTCTTCCCTATGCCAACATTTTGCCTTGCAGGTAAAATTTGCACATCCTTGACTGCACTCCATATTCCTTCTCTCTCTGGTGTCGGGTTCCATTGGGGCCTCCATATTTGAGTTTTTTGTTTGGTGGTTTGGGGTTTCAGTTTTAGTTATTTCATTTTTTTCACTTTCCTTTTTCTCCCCTTCTTTATGTTTGTGCTCGTGTTCTTTCCTTCCTTTTCTTGCAGTGGCACTTGCATTCATTTGCTTGTCCAATGCGTTGAGGACACCATTCCGTTGTTGGACCACTGGCAGAGAGGGACTTCTGGTTGTTGCTTTCTTAGCTTCCCTATCCTTATCAGCCTGGTTGTTCACAGGGGTGGGGAAGCCATTCTTTTGGGGAACCACTGGATCAAAGAGACTTCTGGTTTTTGCTTTGTTTTCCCTATTCTTATCAGCTTTGCCACAGTAGTTTTCCACGATGACATCAAGAGTGTCAATGTGTGGTCTGATAAGGACATAGGATTGGATGAATTCATTCTTTTTCCACTCTGCCTCATCAATGGTTCTACAGAAGCCATTGCTCTTCAGTACAGCAGTGGTGATGTTGTTTGGCAGATTGCTGCTCGCAACAGAAGATTCACTTCTTTGCTCTTCCATTTTGGTGCCATCTTCATTTTCTAAGCCAGAAGGGGAGGGAAGGATAGAGAGGAAGTGAGAGAGACAGAGGGAGGGAGAGAAGAAGAAAGACGGAGAGGGAAAAAGAGAGGGAGATAGGAAGGGAAGAGAGAGGGTGATATGAAGATGAGGAAGGGGGTGTGCAGCAATATGGAGGGAGGGGAAGGGAAAGAGAGACAAAATGAGGGAGAGAGTGGTGAGAATGAAGGATGTGAGGGAAAGGGAGAGACAGTGAGAAGAGGAGGGAAAATGAGAAGTGTATGAGGGAGAGACAAAGTGGGAAAAGGAGGAAGGTATGAAACAGGGAGAGAGGTAGATGTAGAGAGAGACAAAGGGAAGGGGAGGTAACAAGGATATGAAGGAAAGAAAAACGAAAGGTAAAGATAGAAAGGGCCGCTGCAGGAAAAAGATAAAGTGAAAAAAACAAGACGTATATATATATATATATATATATATATATATATATATATATATAAATTATTACAAATTAAAAGGGTAAAGATTTATCAATTTATTAATTTATTAATAAATCAACAATTAACAATTTTTACCAAGCCCTTCAGTATGTAAGCACCATTATCGGTATATGGTGAAGCAAATGCTTGCTGATCCCTTAATTATGTTTATATATATATATATAATGTATGTATGTACAGAGTGTTAAGTGTAATTAATGTACAGAAACTGAATATTGGGAAGAAGAAAGTTGTCTGAATTTTGGGAAAAAATCTTTTTATTTCTTCATTATTATTAGCGCTTTCATTCGTTTCTTGAACTTGCCAAATAGAATTTTGTGAATGTACAAACAGCTTGTTCATTTATATAAAACAGATGTTTTTGGGGGTTTTTGTTTAGAAGAGAACATTGTTTTTGTTCAGGTGAGGTTCCATTGACAACGGAGATGAATAGATAGAAATATAGGTAGACAGAGGGGAAAAGAGAGGGAGATATGAAGGAAAGAGAGAGAGGGTGATATGAAGAGAAAGAAGGGGGTGTCGAGCAATAGCGAGGGAGAGGAGGGGAAGGGAAAGAGAGACAGTGTGAAGGAGAGAGAGGAGAGCATGAAGGATGTGAGGAGAAGGGAGACTTAGTGAGAAGAGGGGGGAAATGAGAAGTGTATGAGGGAGAAGGGGACGGTAGATGTGCAAAGAGACAAAGGAGGGGAGAGAGAAGTGAGAAAAGGAGGAAGATATGGAGATATATATATATATATATAGATGCATATGTATATATATATATGTGTGTATATATATATATATATATATATATATATATATAGATGCATATGTATATATATATATGTGTGTGTGTGTATATATATATATATATATATATATATATATATATATACAGAGAGAGAGAGAGAGAGAGATGTATGTATGTGTATATAGAGGTACATATGTGTGTGTATGTATATATATATATGAGGCAATGACTAGTGACTGAGACCTTTGGAGATATGCTGTGCTTGAGAAGACCTGACAAGCTAAATAAGACAATAACCCGTGGTCTATGCCATTGGTGTATAACCAGCCAGCCCACTTTCTAGTGAAGTTGAACATCTTATCTGGCCACCACAGTCCCTAGATCTCAATATCATTGAACATTTATGGTGCATTTTAGCAAAACAAGTAAGGAGTCAATATCCTCCACCATCATCACTACAAGAACTGGAGACTGTTTTAGCTGAAGAATGGACAAAAATTCCTTTGGAAACAATTCAAACTTTGTATGTGTCCATGCCTCATAGAATTCAAGCTGTAATTACTACCAAAGGCAGTCTTACCCCATATTAAAATAAATTTGTTTGAAATTTTAAGGTGTTTCATTTATTTTGCGCAATCCCTGCATGTATATATAGATATGTATATAAATATATGCATATATATGTATGTATGTATGTATATCATCATCATCATCATCGTTTAACGTCCGCTTTCCATGCTAGCATGGGTTGGACGATTTGACTGAGGACTGGTGCAACTGGATGGCTACACCAGGCTCCAATCTAATTTGGCAGAGTTTCTACAGCTGGATGCCCTTCCTAACGCCAACCACTCAGAGAGTGTAGTGGGTGCTTTTACGTGTCACCCGCACGAAAACGGCCACGCTCGAAATGGTGTCTTTTATGTGCCACCCGCACAAGAGCCAGTCCAGGGGCACTGGCAACGATCTCGCTCGAAAACCCTACAAGGCCAGTCAGGCGGTACTGGCAACGGTCACGCTCAGGATAGTACATCTTATGTGCCACCCGCACAAGAGCCAGTCCAGGGGCACTGGCAACGATCTCGCTTGAAAACCCTACAAGGCCAGTCAGGCGGTACTGGCAACGGTCACGCTCAGGATAGTACATCTTATGTGCCACCCGCACAAGAGCCAGTCCAGGGGCACTGGCAACGATCTCACTTGGCTTGCCGGGTCTTCTCACGCACAGCACATTTCCAAAGGTCTTGGTCAGTAGTCATCGCCTCGGTGAGGCCCAATGTTCGAAGGTCTTGCCTCACCACCTCAGCCCAGGTCTTCCTGGGCCTACCTCTTCCACGGGTTCCCTCAACTGTTAGGGAGTGACACTTTTTCACGCAGCTATCCTCATTCATTCTCACCACATGTCCAAACCAGCGCAATCGTCTCTCTTGCACACCACTACTGACGCTTCTTATGTTCAGCTTTTCTCTCAAGATACTTACACTCTGACGGGTATGCACATTTGTACCTAGGTTAACAAAGAATCAAGACATTTTTGAGTCAAGACTGTTCCAGAGGTAGGTGACTATTTGAGTGAATTAGTGTGTGTGTGTGTGTGTGTGTGTGTAGATGTACTTGAGTTATAGGTATACATGTCTCTTTAGGACAAGCTTCATATCATATGCTCGTATGTGATTGAGTGTTTTTTTCCAAATCTTCACTGGACTTGTTATATTTTGGAGATGGATGTTGTGAATCAGTTTGGTGTATTTTCTTGGAGATTCCAGCATTTTTAGATTTTTATACAAATCTGTTGTTATATAACCTTGTGCACCCATGATAATAGATACAGGTAAAAATTTATATGTTGCTTTAATTAAGAGAACTGTAAGTTCTCTGTTAGCTTTCAGTAGATGTTTTTTTTCCACAACTTTGTAATTGGCATTCACTTTGTCTGACAGTTGACTGCTAAAATAGTGCATGACTATTAGATTTGTAGTGTTGCACCAGATTGTTCTGTAGATGTATGCATTTGATATAACCATTTGGACAATCCTTCTTGTGGAAAGTATTGTAAATCATTTCAGTAATCATGTTATGTCTGATGGGAAGGTTGTACCTTGACATTTTGGGGCAGCTCCTGCTGATGAGATATCTTCCACACTTGTATGGCATAATTGACAGTTTCTATTACACATCATAGAGTTTTAGAGGCATCTTAATTTCTATTATTGATTTGGTATTTAACAGCTATCACCTGTTCATGAATAATGAAGGTCTATCTAAATGGGATGTAAGGTTTGTTACAGGTCCAAGAGAGATGACTCCTCTTCTCGATGCTGTTGGCATCCTTTAGCTTGCAGTATATGTATTCATGCCAATGTGGGTGTTTCTTCACCAAGTTTCTGTTTCAGTAGGTTAGTTCTGTTAAACTTGGGTCACGTGGAATGGCTAGGCTCTTGGAGAACCTATTTACATAATGTATTTATTCCTTCCTTTACTGTTCAGTTGTTGTATATATGATATAATGTGGTACCCATTCCCCACTCTTTAACACAGGTTTTGTCAGTATTACTGTTACTGTGAAAAATATCAGTGGTAGTCCAGTTTAATTTCTCAAAATGTTAGCACTGATACTACAAAAACATTGAGACATGATCTTATTAAATGCAGCTTTGGTTTTCATACCTGCCAAAGTCTGCTGAAATATTCCTTTGTCACTGTAGCCTTACTTTTAGCACCAACATATGCAAAATTCTCATCAATTCTGAGATATATATCTATTTATGTGTACATGTGTATGTGTGAACTTGCTTGTGCTGAGGACATTATTTTAAAACATTATCAGTGAAGCAAATCCACAAGTCTGTTTCAGTTTTGCTTATTCTTTTGTCAGTGATTGCTATATGACACTTCAGTAAGGATCAACAGATAGGCACAGCTTGAAAATAAATTCATATTTTTTAACAACCCATGTTCAACATTTAACAAAAATAGGTGGGAGGAGGTATGGGGAAAAAATTTGTTATTTCTGATTTCTTTATTACAAAAACATTGTTAAACACCCTCACTCCACAGCTTGTGTATTAATCTCTTAATCAATTTTAATTTAAATTTCTACTTCAATTCTGCTTGCTAGAGATTCTTTCATATATAATCCAATTTCCTTTTAGAAATGTTACCATAGAAATCAAGGTAAAGAATCCCTTATGAATGGATGATTTTTTTTTTTCTAATCTTTTTCTTCCTGTTCACATAATTAATTGCAGTGCTTTATGTTTAAATTTCTATTTATTTGGTTAATTTATTTTACCAAACAGCTCTGTAAGTCTTTCATGATATCAGGACATTGTGACTGCATTATCCAATCAAAAGTGTGTCATTTAAACATCGTTTTGTTTAATCTATCTCTTCTAATCCATATTGTCTAATTTAGTATGGAGACATAGCTAATATTCTCATCTCTCACAGTTTTCAAGTATATTTCTCATTGGAAATATCTTTACTGAAATATGTGTTTGTATAACTTTATTTTGTTCTCATTTTTATTTATAGTTATTTTGAGATATTGCTGGAAACTAAATCTTGTCCTTCATTTATGGCATAATGACTGTTTAACTAAGTAGTATGTGGTTTACCTGCCTTGACTATCCTATTTAACTGAGTTTAAGTACAGTGGTATAGCAGTAAGTTGTTGGAAAACATTGCATTTATTAATAAAAAATGGTGGAAAGATTGGTTAATTATTGTTTCAAATATTAGACACAAGGCTAGTAATTGGGCTGGAGATGGGTAGTTGATTACATTGGTGTTCTATATTATTGACCGTCAAAGGATGAAAAGTCAAATTGACCTAGGTGGAATTTGAGCTCAGCACATAAAGAGCTATTAAGCATTTTACCTTACAGACACGCTGATTCTGCCAGCTTACCATCTTGAGATTAGTTAATAATGCCAAGCAATAGATTAAGTACCTTTCTCTAGTCTGACCAAAGTCAAGATGATGAATTAGAATTATTATTTTTGGAGAAAATCCCTTTGCCATTTAATTACAGCTTCTATATGTTCTAAGTTCTGATCCTGCCAAGGTCAGTTTTGCTTTATCAGTCCTGTCTAGGATGAATGAAATAAAGTACCAGTCAAGCACCGTGGTTGATTACTAAACACATATTAAATGTGAATAGAATTATAATAGACGCCACCATCTTTCATCCTATTAAAGTCAGTAAATAGTATCATTAACAGATTTAATCAGCTACATAATATCATTTTCAACTACTGGTCTTGACTTAAACTATTTTAATACTGGTTTGTATTTGAAATTTTAATTAGGCTTTTGATGATTGGTTAGCATATGCACAGTATTATAAATTAATTTTTCGATGCTAATAGTTTCCTTCACTAGAACACTTACATGTTGAAGTTAGGGAAGTCTACTGCACAAAGTTGTTTAGAACCTTTTGTCAACTCAACAGACTGAAACCAAGGAGAATTATGCCCTTTATCCAGTGGTATTATGTAATGCTTAATGTTTGGCACATGTAATTGGTAGCCCAGTGTGTTTATAGTTCTTGTCTAACCTCATCTCTCTCTCTCTCTCTCTTTCTCTCTCTCTCTCTCTCTCTCTCTCTCTCTCTTTCTCTCTCTCTCTCTCTCAATGATTAAGATATTAGACTTAGATGTTTATTGTTCTAGAACACAAACCAAACAGCAATAGTTTTACAATTAATTTGATGATTCAACAGTAACTGTTTTACTCTTTTCATCTTTTATGGTTTTTATTTTTTCTGCACGTGTGTGTTTTTATATACATATATTAATGAACTAGGAAAAATAATTTGCAAAATATGCCTAACCAGTTCTTTTCCTTGATCTCATCATTGTTGAGGTTTCATTCAGTATTTTAAAGACCTAATTGAGGAGGGGATTTTAATCATTATTGTTTGTGAGGGGGAAAAATTGAACATGAATATGTTTTTTTTTTCTTGTCTCTTCTGTGTGATAATTAAATGAAGCATTTGTACAACTCTTTTGTGGAGCTAAAAGTAAAAATATCTTTTGAGCTCCATCTGCCTGTATGGGATATTACGTTAGCAAGACACAATAATTCAACAACTTCACTTTTAGTCAGTGAAATAATGATGCAACAGTAAAGTTATTTTGAACTTGGTCAAGCAGAAATGGATGCTTGTTGTTTCAATCAATAGTGTTTATGTAGTTTATTGTATTTAAGTCAATCAGCTGTATCCTTATCAAATTTCTAATAATGAAGACAAACTTGTCTTTTTCTTTTTTCCCTTGGTAAGTGTGTGTGCATGTGTGCGCTTGCATGCATGCATATCCTACTGGAGTTTATAAATGTCAGCTCTAGGAATGTGTTGAACTCTTCCAGAGTTTTCTCTACTTCATTACATATAAGTTAAGTTGAAAGCTATTTTTAACTAATTAATATACCTGAATTGACAAATTGTTCATTTGCACTATCTAACACTTGTTGAGGTCCTTTTAGCCTTTATCTGCTCTAACACTCTTACGATGTGGAGTTAGCTATCAAATAATAAGCAATAGCCCTTGAGATACTATATAGGGGGCTGTGTTGTGTATATTCTCCCATGCAGTAGTTGGATGTTTCTTTCCTGTATCTAATGTTGACCATAGTACTAAGGGAAACATAACTGGATTCAGTATAAACTGTTGACATGCAGTGGCAATGTTGAACAATTTTCATGTGTTTATATTTGTATAATCCCTGTTAATATTTGGGTTCTCTGAAAACAAACAGTATGCAGATTTTTTTTTCCTCAGGAATAATGTATTAGTTCCTCAGCCAGATTTTACTGTTACATGTTTTATCAAAGAGATGTTAGGTAAAAATCTTGATAATCATAGTGCTATTTATTTGGGTTTCTATCTTTTATGAAAGAATCCTGAATCAGGATTGAGGGACAGTTATTTGTTCACTTTCCTAATTTCTAAACAGGCAGGTTTGTGTTAGGTTTACTTTCAATATCATTTATTTTCACTGTAGTCCTTTGTTTTATATGACACACTATAGCTCTTTGTCATATTAAAGTAATCATTCAGTACTAGAGTACTTCATTTCTCCTTACAGATATACACTTTTGCTATGAAAAATTATTACAATTAGAAATACTGGCAGAAAGACTGTCCTCCAGGTTGTTTTCTGCTAGCCCCTCAAAAATATTTTCACATTTGAAGGTGATGAGCTGGCAGAAATGTTAGCATGCCGGGGGAAATGCTTAGCATATTTCCTCTGTCTTTACATTCTGAGTTCAAATTCTACTGAGGTCGACTTTGCCTTTCATCCTTTCGGGGTCAGTAAATTAAGTACCAGTTGCGTACTGGGGTCGATGTAATCGACTGGCCCCCTCCCCCAAAATTTCAGACCTTGTGCCTAGAGTAGAAAAGAATATTTTCACATTTGATTCCCAATTCTAATAATTTTTATAGTTTACGTCTAATTATTTCTTTGTATAATAGTGCTTACTTGCTTAGTAAATGTTGCTTTCATTATTTTATTATAGTAATAACCTCTCTCTTTTAAACAAACATCACGGTAATCCAACATCAGAGGGAGAAGCAATTCGTCAAGTTTACCTTCCCCTCCAAGCATCATAGAGATAACAATTCAGCTGCCCATCTGTAAGCTTTGCAGTGTGTGTGTGTGTGTGTGAGAGAGAGGGAGGGAGAGAGAGAGAGACAGACAGACAGGGGAGAGTATATGCCCACCCCCACCCCACCCGACTTTGTTACCTCATTACAGACAGAAAAATGGATACTTTTTAACAAAATTTTCTATAAATACTGTTTAGATGTTGTGGCTTCAGAGTATATAGGGATTTATGGGAAAGAATTTTTCCAAGGGGGTAGAGAGAGGAGTTTGGGAAAATTCACTTGATCTGACTTTTTTCCCCTCATAACTTTCAAGAAAATTGGTATTTTTTGCACTTCAAAACCATGGGAAGAGCATTTTCAGTAAAAAAAATAGTAAAAAATTGTTAATATTTTCAGAGGAAAAAGTGATAATCAAGACAAGTAGAAGAGTATGTCCCACAAGTCAATACTCCAACATCATCTTTCTTATTGTAGCAAACTAAATCTTCTACCTCAATTTACTCATCTCTGTGTATCTATATTTATCTTTTACTCGTTTCACTCATTGAACTGCAGTCATGCTGGGGCACTGCTTTGATGGGTTTAGTCAAATAAACTGACCCCAGTAATTTTTTCTTTTGAGTCCTGCTGCTTATTCTATTGGTCATTTGCTGAACTGCTAAGTTACGGGGACATAAGCAAACTAACATTGCTTGTCAAGTGTTGGGGTGGACACACATACATGATGGGTTTCAAACAGTTTCTGTCTGCCAAATTCACTCACAAGGTATTGGTTGGCCTAGAGTTATAGTAGAAGCTTTCCCAAGGTGGTGGGTAGAGGGACCGAGCCTGAAACCACATGATAGCATAATGAGCTACTTAACTACATAGCTATGCCTCCATTATCTTAGTTTTCCCATTAATTCCTCTCCATTGCCTTCAATTACTTCATTATGCCATGTTACACTAATAACTTCATTTTGATGTATAAACTTTTCTTTTGGGGATTGTTTTCTTTTCCTTCCTGTTTGAATTTTATCTTTTGACCTCTTAATAAGAGATGTCGTTTCAGTTTTTGGTGAGACCAACGGTCATTTGACCTAATTTGTGTATTTAGAATAATAGTCATTGGTAAAAGTATTTTGACCTAGATTGAAAGAGTTCTGGAAAAGGTTTTAAGTGGGGTTTCTGTCTCTGATGATAAAAGTGAAAAAATTTAACTTTGAAGATTCATCTGGATCAGCTAAAACTGACTGTTGCTTATTGAAACAACATTGCTATTTCACAATAGGTGAGTGGTGAAGCTAATAACCTTTTAGCTGAAGAGTCATAAATTTACATCCCCATCACTGTTTTGATGTTGTGCTCTTTGGTAAGGTCCTGTCCTGAATGCAGAGTATGTAAGAATAGGGAGAAAATAACTAATAGAGCACAAAATTGAAAGGAAATTAATGTGGTATTTTGGTTTGCACTAACTGGAATGAAGTCCTCTGCCTACATACAAATAGCCTAAAATAACCCATTTGCAATTTATATTTTCTATATAGACTGGCATTTTTGTAGAATCTGTATCAGTATTCAATCATTCATGAACCTCTTTCATTTAACCCTTTTTGATGCCAACTCCTTTCAGCTTTAAAGTGGTTTGAATTAAAACCTTCCTTAAAAATTTCATGTTAATATTTTCCCAACACCAGCACACCAGCTTAATGACTAATTTATTTTACAAAATGCATTATTTTTTAAATTAACTGAAACAAAAGTCGTATATTTCAACAGACATAGTAACAAAACTCTGCTTCAAATGGCTCATTGTGCAATTTACTTTCAATCTGACAAAAATGTTTGACAATTTGCTTAAAAGTATCGTCTCATCCTTATAGTTGCAAGAATTATACAGTCTAATATGACAACAGAAATATATTTCCTTTTATTGTCATAAAAGAACATGGAATAATCATATTTTCGTAGTATCTGTATTTGGTGACTCATAATTGTTAGTTCAAGTGATGCTCAACCTCCTCTTTGCTTTTCATTCTCCCTCTGTTGATAGAATAATTAAAAGTTATTTATTAGATTTAAGTCAGTGAACTTTACTAAATTAGCTCTTGCCAACACAGACCCAGACCATCAATATTCTGCCAAATTCTAGTAAAAAAAGAATTTTGAAGTAATTTCAGATAAAATTGTATCTGAAGTTCATGAGAGAAACCATGAAAATTTGTATTCATAATTATTGAGATGATCTGAATAGTTCAAAATAATCATGTATATTTTTACTTGAACATGTTTCTGATGGAACTGGGGTATTAAACAAGCTTTTGACCGCAAGTAGAAATAATCAATCAAAGAACAAAGAGCCTATTGCAAGGAAATTATACAGAGCTAGGCTAAACTAAAAGGAAATAACTGCTTGAAATTCTCTTGCTGATAAAGGAGCCTGTATTGTTAGGTATCCATGAGAACATTTTTTCTGTTCTGTTTAAATAACAATTAACAGTAATCAGTATGTATGTGTTCCATACACTAATGGAATCTGAGCATTCAAGGAAATTATAATATCCCTAAGCAGAAAACAATTTTACTGGGAACACATATTATTATTAATTTTTCAACATGTCTGAAAAACAGTTTATTATTATTATTATTTTTCAATATGTGCATGTATGCATGGTGTGTTCAATTTAAGGAATAATGTGTGTTGTATATAGTAATCATTTTTTTTTTTTTGTCTATTTTAAAAACATTTGATTCCTAGAATCTTGTGGGGGGGGGGTTGTTACTGCTTATGTATTTAATCTAATCTATCTTCATTAAAAAAAAAAAAAAACAACAGACCAAAGGTGTATCATCATTGTTTAACATTTTACTTTCCATGCTTGCATGGCTCAGATGGAATTCATTGAATCAGAGTTTTTTTTTTATGGTCAGGTGCCCTTCATGTTACCAACAATCACCTTTTTTTTCCAAGCAAGGTAGTATTTCTCCATGGCCAGACAGGTTTTTCACGGAAGACTGGAAACAAAAAGCATCATTTTTTATGATGAGGATGCTGATTTACAATCATCACATGACATTGAAATAGGTGTACACACACACACACACACACACACACGACAGGCTTCATTATATTCCCTCTACCAAATCCACTCACAAGGCTTTTTTGGGCCCAGAACTATAGTAGAAGACGTATGCCCAAGGTGGTGTGCAGTGTGACTGAACCCAAGTCCACATGGTTGGCAAGCAAGCTTCTTAAATAGCACAGCCATAACCATGCAGTCTTTATATATTTTATAACCTGATCTGGGAGCTTCTCAACTTTTGGGCAGTGTTTAGAGAGGTTTAACGTCTGAAGATGGTATTTATCAGTTTAAGATGCACTGCTCTAACTATTGAATGGTTTTACAACACTTAGTAGTTAAGGGGGAAAATAAAGTTATATATTCTTTTATTCTATTACTTGTTTCAGTCATTTGATTGCGGCCAGGCTGGAACACAGCCTTGAAGGACTTTAGTCAAACAAATTGATCCCAAGACTTACTTTTTTTTTTTTAAAGCCTAGTACTTATTCTATTGATCTCTTGCTGAACTGCTAAGTTACAGGAGCATGAACATACCCAACACTGGTTGTAAAACGATGGTTGAGGACAATCAGACACAAAGACATGCACAACAGGCTTCATTAAATATATAAATATGACAGGCTTCTTTCAGTTTCCATCTACCAAATCCACTCACAAGGCTTTGGCCAGCCCAAAGTTATGGTAGAAGACACTTGCCCAAGGTACCACACAGTGAGACTGAACCCAGAACCATGTGGTTGGGAAGCAAGCTTCTTACCACACAACCATGCCTGTACCTATATATATATATATATATATATATATATATATATATATATATATATATATATACTTGTTTCAGTTATTTGACTGCAGCCTGCTGGAGCATCACCTTTAGTTGATAAATCGACCCAAGGACTTATTCTTTGTATGCTTAGCACTTATTCTATTGGTTTCTTTTTACCAAACCGCTAAGTGACAGGGACATAAACACACCAACGTCGGTTGTCAAGTGATGGTGGGGGGACAAACACAAGCAGAAACAGTAAATACATACATACATATATGTATATACATATATACATATATATACATATATATATATGTGTATATATACACACATATATATATATATATATATATATATATATATATGAATGACAGCCTTTTTCAGTTTCCGCCTACCAAATCCACTCACAAAGCTTTGGTCAGCCCAAGACTATAGTAGATGACACTTGCCCAAGGTGCCACGCTATATATATTTTTTACTTCTTTTTCTGATATCCTTTTTATTATACTTGTATGTACCATACAGCCTTGAATTTGTTTTAGTCATCACAATCAAGGGATCTTGTTCAAAACGGGGGCACCAGTATTTTCTTAACGAAACACTTTGAAACTTGGGACACTGGTAGAATGTGTCATATAAAACATCTTTTTCTCTTAGTCTTCTTAACAAAAAAACGTACATCGCAAGTTATTTCATGTTAAAGTTGTCGTATTTCTGTAATTTCAACCAATGACTGACGTCCATTCAGTCGAATACAGTAAGTGCTGACTATGTAAACAAACGATTCTGGCGGTGATAAAATTATTATTTCCTTGTCAAAAAATGGCTGAAGCATATTGGCAGTAGCTAATAAACCTTTCTATTATAGGCACAAGGCATGGTTTTTGAGGGAAGGAGCAAGTCAATTTGGGTTAGGGTTAGGGAAAACGAACACACGTGTGTTGCCTCTGCAAAATGTCAGAAGTAATGGAGATTAAATACGCTTTACACCGCTTAAACTGCCAAAGGAGTAACTGTAAACAGCTGAATACTTGTCAGTGATTGGTTGAAATTATCGAAATAAGACAATTTTTTACATGAAATAAATCCAAATACAAAAATTGTTTTCTGTTCTATAACACAAAAGATAAGTATACAAAGTTTGAAAGTCTTTCGGTACCAAAAATACTACATAAAAAACATTAATGAAAACTGGTGCCCCCGTTTTGAACAAGATCCCAATTAAGTCTATGCTGGAGCAACCACCTTAAATGTTGTCTGCAGTCAGCTACATATCTTACCACTATGTACTCTGAGTGATTCCATAGTGGTAGGAGAAAAATCTGTTGTGAAAGTAAACTGAGGCAAACAGAATTGTGAATCATGGCCAGTATCATTATACTGACTAAGATTTGAGCTCATGATCACAGAAATTCACCATACTAAAGCAGCTGTTATTGTCTTGTATATTGTTCTTTCTTTTTCTTTCATTTTTTTCTTTAATATAGTTTGTAACTTCTACCAGTTTTTGTTATGGCAAGCATCTTGCTGTATGTATATTTCCTGCTATCCTCTGTCTCTAGATGATGTAAAAACTGGCGCTCCATTGGTTACAGTGAGTGTTATTGTTAATCCAATGAACAGAACGCATGCTCCTGAAATTAATGAGCAAGTCACTGAGCATTCCACAGATACATGTAACCTTAACATAGTCTTCAAGGAGAACCAGCTTGACTCAAAATGTGCCATGGCTGGCCCTTTCAAATATAAGTACATTTTTACCATGTAAGTAGACCAGAGCAACATGAGATTAAGTGTCTTTCTCAAGGACACAATGTGCTACCAGGTATCACACTGCCTGACGATTGAGCCAAATACCCCTAACCACTAAGCCATGCACCTTCACAGATAACGTAGTAGTGCTGGTAGAGAGCTTAACAGATCCACCCATACTTTTTATCTAGCTATAGGCTGATGACAGGAGTACCTGTAATATATCAGGATTAATACACTTTGTTTTCAGATATTCTTGTTAATGATTTTCAGTAGGTTGAATTTGAATGCATCATCATCCCAAGGTGAAATCTATAAGAAGTTTATCTGCTTTACACTGGTTAATACAAGTATTAGTTCCCTTTTTATGGAATGAGGAGTACACTAAGAGAACCCTGCTAGTGTGGAAAGTAATATGAATGGATTTAATCTTTTCACACACACACACACACACACACACACACACACACACACACACACACACACACACACACACACACACACGACTTGCACCTGTTTGGCAAGTGATTTGATTTAAGATAGTGTTTTGGGATTAAAACAATTACATTGTGGTAGCCATTAAAAATACACAAACACTTATATTCCCTTTTACTTGGGGTTTTTTTTTTTTTGTTATGATAATATTTATATTATTAGATGTGCGTGTGTGTGTACACAACTTTTCACACAAACATAATAACCACAAACATTTTCCACAGAATCAGCTTTAATTAAATATTTATTACATTTGATATCTCCTCACAGTCAGACCAATGATATCTACTTTTATTTATCTTCAGTTAAAACCATCCAAACAATCTCACATTTCTTTCATTTTATTTATTTTGTTTCCTGTTAATTCATGCAGATGTTAGGATGAATGAACTCAGAAATAGTGATAGGGTTAGGGTTAGGGTTAGGGGTGAAGTGAGGATGATGATGATGCAGATAAGTTATTTGAGGAGAGAAAACTGATTTTGTTATGTATTATACCCAAATGCATAAAAATAAATAAATATTGGTAGATTGCTGTTGATGATACTTATGATGTCGCTGTTAAGAAAATCTAAGCGAACTAAATCTTTATATTTTAGTTGCTGTCAGTTGAAAGTTAATTTATTTTTTAGGTGCCACACAGACAACACATTTGTTGAGAGAATGGGTAAATATGACTGATTAAATCAAACTTAGTATATCACTGATTATTGTCCCACAGAGAATTTAGAGGTGTATGAAACTGTTTAGATGGCATAAACATCTTTATTTCTCTTATCAGTCTCTTAGTAATATTGATTTTTATTTCTCACTTGGTACAAGACCAATGTTGTAAACTTGAATAAAATTACTCCAGTATGTGACTGGTATTTACATGGTAGTCTGAGTTGCAATGACAAACTGAACTTCAGAAATCTATGCATAAACAATTTTGCAAAGGATTGTCTGGTGCTTTTCTGTGTCAGAGGTCTTCACTGTAACATGAAAGAAATTTGTATTTTGTTTTGTTGATTTTCTGTTTTATTAGGAGCCATGACAGCTTATTCATGGCTAGTTTAAAAATGAATTTATTGTATTCAAATTGTTTAATTAGAAATAGATTCAATGCTAGAAATGTTGTAGGAGAGCTTAGTTAAATATACTGACTCCAGTACTGGGCTGGTCCTTATTTTATTGATGCCCAGATGGATGAAAGGCAAAGTTGCTCTCAGTAGGATTTAAACTTAGAATGTGAAGCACTGTAACCAAATGCCACAAGCTATTTTCTCTGATGTTCTAATGAGTCTACTAATTGACTGACAATAGAATAAAGATTTTTTATTTCATTCATAAGTTCTTGCTTTTGTACAAGGTTACATTTGCAAAGTAGTTATAGTTGATTGACTTGACTTGGAGTAAATAGCTGGTAGTTATTTTATTGATTCTTGAGTGTGTGTCATAGTTGAGACATTAGAGATGTCATTGAAATGAGAAAACGGCTTTAACCAGAAACTGCAAGTAGGTCATTCTCTTTTGACTGGTGCAGAGTATTTTTCTTTTATTGTAAGGCATTATTATTGTTGTTGTTGTTTGTTTTTAGAGCCTTGCATTATTTGTTCTGGCTCCTTACATTCTAAGTTTAAATCTGGCTAAGGTCAACTTTGCCTTTCATCTATCCAGGGTTGATAAAGTACCTGTCAATTGCTAGGATTGAAAGCATTGACTAACACCCCCCTCCTCAGAATTGCTGGCTTTGTGCCAAATTAGAAACTGTTGTTGTTATTAATAACAACAACAACAACACTCGGATAGTTTAAAATTTCCTTTCATTTCCCCCATCTTCAATCTTTTTTCTTTTTTCCTTTTTTCCTCCCACCCTTATCTGATCTTATCTGGGATCAGCTGGGAGCCTGGTGGGGGAAGCCCATAGTAAATTTCCCTCTGTCAGCTCCATTATCTCTTCAGTAACACATCATCAATAATGTGCTTCACTCTCAGTCATAGAGGCTGTGGTAGTGGGGCAGCGAACCATTTGTCATATTCTCAATAAGTCTTAATAAAGCTTCTATAAAGACTCAGAAATTCCAGAAAAATAATCAGCCAAGACATTGATGTTAGCAGTGGGGAGGAGTGTAATATTCTAGTTGGATGGGACCTTACTGAATAAGATTAATTCTTGTCACTACCACCTCTACCACCAAGCTGGTTAGTATCATATTGCCTGATCAGGAAGGACATCAGGGAACATTGGTTTCTCTTCATCACTTCCTTTGTCTCCCTTACCCGCAATTCATGTGATCATTCATTAGATATTATTTAAAAATTCTGGCTTAACCACCTTCACCGGCAAACACCCCTACATATCCTGCTGTCACCATCACTGCTATGATGTGTGTGTGTGTGTGTGTGTGTATATATATATATATATATATATATATATATATATATATATATATATATATAATTTTACCATTTCACAGTGGTTTACCGTTAAGTTAAATGTTTTTAAGAGATAAATTTTGAAAGCTGCATTCCCTCGCTTTCAGTAAATATGTTGCTTATTTTTTGGTAGTTTTTGACTTATTTAGTCCCTCGAAGCGTGAGGCATTACTACACAGTTAATGCCCTTTATATAAATTATTTATATATATTTATGAAAAAATGATGAATTTTTTTCATTATTTTTTTCATTATGAGGTTTTTTCACGCTGACTACTTGATAAATTCTTATAAAGAATTTATCCTATATTATATTATATTTATATATATATATATATATATATATATATTATATAAATTTTCTCTCTCTCTTTCACTAATTTCATATGTGCACTATTTTTGTTCACACCTGCTTGTAACAAATTGTGGAGATGTTTGGCATACTTCATTTTTACTAAAATTTCGAAGTGAAAATCTACAGGGCTGCTAACACTTTTGTTAACTCTAAGCCATCCTTGATTAAGTAAACCTATGCTCAAAAACATTCCAGCCATGATCATCCTGTCTTTTTAGGACTACAATGTCTCATGTGTTTCCTTATTTAAGAGAATGGGGAGTCATTTTAAGGTTTCAAAAGTTTTAATAACAATGATTTGAAAGTTTATTGCAAATATTGAACTGATTTAAAATTAGTAAATCGAAGAATCCACTCTGTCGGTCAAAAAGAAAGACAAGTTTGATCGGTTTAGAATTGGTTTCTGCCTAGACTTTTCTGATGACAGCACTATGTTATGTAGTAGATGACTAGTTGTTTATCTTCCACAATATACAGCTGTATATGTTAATTCTATTGTCATTACTATCTTAATCCCTTTCATGTCACAATTACAGATTGAGTCTGAAGTACAGAGTACATTTATTTCTCTCTTTAATGTCATCATGGCTTTCAACACCATTCTTTCTTTAATCCTCTCAACTCCACTAAGCTATATAATGACAACTACCACCACATTATAACTATTTTAACTGAAAAACCCTATTGCCACAATCCACATAACTATGTACTGGGTGCGATGGGTAAACTGTCACCATTTTATATTTTTAATTTCATGCATACACATTGTTTGTTTTTAATTTTGTTGATTACACAGTATAGTAGGGTCAGTTGGGCACCGTCTGTGAGAAAAACAGCACCGTGATGCAATTCACTCTGCCAGAAATTTGGAAACAACATGCCGTATTGCTTAGCATTCACAGCAGAAGCTCCAATACAAACATTTTAGAGTGTTTGGATGTCAATCTGAGGACAGTGCAGAGGATTTGGAAAGAGTTGGATGAGTCTATTTGATGGTGATTATGAAGGTATGGCAGCTCGGAAAACTCACTCTGATCATTCTGATAAGAAAAGGACTGAATCTGTTGGTGAGATCCAGACCATGATTGCCAACGATCCCTCCAAGTCAATCAGGTCCATCTCCAGGAACATGGGAGTGTCTGAGTTTCAGGCAGGTTGTGCATGAAGACATTCAGTATTCCTCATACAAGATGAGAAAGGGCTAATTTTTTTCCCAAGCCATCAAATACGAGGAAAGACCGTGCTATGAAGCTTTTGAACAAGCTCAAGCATCCCCTCCAACTGAGCATGCTTTGGTTTTTTTCATCTGAGAAAAATTTCTGCCAGGATCAGATTGTGAACACAGAGAACAACCATTGGCTTACCATGTCCCCAAAACATGTACCAAGAGCGATAAAAATCAAACATCCAGTCAACATCATGGTGTTTGGAGTGATCACTAGTGATGTCAGCGTTATACCTCCCTTCATCTTCCCATACAGCCTCAGACTCAACATGGGGCTACATCAAGTGCTGCCCTGGGTCAAGAGGGTGGCTGCTGGAAGACCCTGTGTCTGGCAACAGGACTCTGTACCATGCCACACAAGCAGGAGAACCCAGTCATGGCTGTCAGACAATTTCTGCAACCACACCACCTCTAATATCTGGCCACCTAACTCCCCATACTGCAACCCCCTTGATTATTATGTGTGGAGTGCAGTTGAGTGAGAGACCAACAAAACTCTTTGTTACACCAAAGATAAATTGAAGGCAAGGATTATGGCAGCATTCACCAACTTAAACAAGGAGAACGTCCAGAAAAGTTGCAGGAGATTCAAAGTCATCTGGAGTCTGTGGTTGAAGCCAATGGTAATTTTATTGAATAAATTTACTTTTTAGTATTTCAAGATATGTAATTTTGGTAAATGTACCTGTTAAAATGAGATGTCAGTGTTATTTTCACTTTTGTGTAATTTACACGACAATTTATTCACCACACCCTGTAATTAATGATTTACTACAGCACATAACTTTATCCTTCAGTTAGTGTAAAATTTAAAAATAGAATGTTTGAATTTACTGGAGTTTTTGAATGCCATCATGGTTATGGATGACAAATTGTGCTTAAAACTTTAGAGTAATACTGCATCATGAGTAATATTCATTTAAAAGAAAAGCAAGCAAACAAAGGTTATATATGAAGTGACTGAAGTAGATGCTTTTTTTGTACAATGTAACTGTTTACAACCTATAAAAGCTCCAAGTGGATAGTTCTACTTGAGTGATATTAAATGGTTATATCTCTCTGTAAGTCATTTCTAATAATTGTTGGTATTTTTGTTTAGTTCTTTTATTTTTAAAGAAGAAACATCAAAATCTCTAATTCATGAATTAGACACACTGTCACAATTTTCTGTTTCCTCTAAGATAATTTGTGTGTGTGCATGCATGCGTGCTAGTTTCATGTTAAAGTTTATCAAAATCTTATTGCTGAGTGTCATCTGTGTAAGAGGGATAATTAAGTTGGTGTATGAGTTCAGAAGTTAAAATACTTGGCCTATCAACAATTTAAAATAATAATTTGACACGAAAGATTGTGAAGGGAAAGAGTAGTGTGCAAAATGCAGTTGCAGTAGCTCAGTGGCTAAGTTAGGTTGTTGGTTAAGTGCTAGTCAATCAAAAGACAATGCATACATATGATATTTGGTGTGCAAATATATGTGCTTTCAGAGCCTTCCAAACTAATATTGTTTCATCTTAGATAATAACTGGGAACATTATAATTGAAAAAGAGAATGTTAAAATGTCTTTGACCATATTTGTTGCTTGTTCTAGTTAGACTTCTTATTTACTAGCAGTAAATGTCCCATCCCACCCCATTTACTTAGATATCTCAATTCCATTAAACATGGTAAACTTCCAAAATAATGAATAACTCAAGAAAACAAAACTTTAGAAAATTGTCATAAACAAGTTTATGTTTGCTTCAACCAGTGAGAAAGTTTTTTTTTTTTTCTTTAATCTAAAATTAAAAAAAAATTTCCCTGAAAATTTCTTATTATGCATTTAAAAACATTTGTAAAACAATGAAAAACATGCATCTCAAAATGTTATGGTTACTGTTATTTGGGAGGTTCAATTCTGTATGTAGTGTTTAGCTCTCATTGTCAGGTGTTTCAAAAGGGATAACTCATTGACACCATTATTTACAGTTAGGATAGTATGTGTGTATTATGTATGTGTGTGTGTAAATTCAATGAATGGCACCCGTGCCAGTGGAGCGCTAACAGCACCATCCGAGCGGGATCATTACCAGAGCAGCATCTGACTTCCATGCGGATGGCACGTAAAATGCATCATTTGAGCGTGATCGTTACCAGCGTCGCCTTACTGGCGGTGGCACGTAAAAGACATCATTTGAGTGTGGCCGTTGCCAGTACCGCCTGGCTGGCCCCTCGTGCTGGTAACACGTAAAAGCACCCACTACACTCTGGCGTTAGGAAGGGCATCCAGCTGTAGAAACTCTGCCAGATCAGATTGGTGCAGCCATCTGATTCGCCAGTCCTCAGTCAAATCGTCCAACCCATGCTAGCATGGAAAGCGGACGCTAAACGATGATGATGATAAATGCCTGAAGATTGCAGTGGTATTGAAACTTGAGTTGTAAGGCAAGTGTGGTTTTAAATGGATTGTCTCATGAACACCTTATTCTATTCTTAACCCTCTCATTGTGGAATTTAAATGGTTATTGACAGGATTGGTGATTGTTGGGAGGAGGTTGTCCGTGTTTTTTAAGAAAGAGTGTAATTTGAGCTAGATTCGACTGCTATTTCTTGCTGGTCACAAAAATTATACTGAGCCTCCCTTATTGGTTCATATGAGATTCTGGGTAAGCTAGATGACTAAGAAGCTTTGAGAAGCCAGTGTGAATAACAAAGAAACTAGAGAAATGGTGATGAAGTATAGCGAAGTCTCTAGTGGACTCTGGTACAACTTGGTTAAAAATAGGTCATGCTTCAACTATCATTGTAGTTGCTGTTATTATGACTATCACCAATATTTATACTCTATCATCATGAAAACTACCACCTCTTCATCACATACCTATTTCTTTGGATTTTCAGCTTTTCCTGACATTAATTGTGGAAATTTCAGAAAACAATTACCACTTTTACTCACCACACAGTGCTGCTATTGCTGCTAATATCTATGGCAATATTAAATTTGGAAATTTCTGACTCACTGTGTTAGAAATGTAATATTTCAATCATTATATCCTCATTTAAGATACAGATTGAGTTCGAAACAGTCAGCTTAATTTATTTTAATGTGTGTGTGTGTGTGTGTGTGTGTGTGTGTGTGTTCGCACGCGTGCTTGCATATATATGTATTAGTGTGTATCAGTGTAATTTCCTTCTGATATTTACTCACCAAATTGTGCATGTATTTTGCTGATCTATATTGGCAAAAGATAAGTAACATTGAGAAAAACATGTAAATACAGGACTAGCCCGTAGCCTATGACAATATCAGTATGGGAGGGTGCTGAGTAAGGATTATGCAAAGATAAGAAGTTCCTACTTAAAACTAGTGAAACCAACAAAAGGATTAGTTTATAGAGATGAATCAAGGAAAATTATAGAATTTTCAGAGCGAGTTAGATGATATTAATCAGTTTCAAGATAGTTGGGTTTTTTTTTTGTTTGTTTGTCTTTTTTTCTCAAGGAAATTACACTGATATACACCAATACATAAGTGGTAAAGACATTCTGCTTAGCGAAAGCATCTGGGAAATGTATAACTGCTGTCATTCAGAGAAAAACTATTGTTTTATCGTGAGAAAAGCACTGTTGAAGTGTTAAGTGAAATTTGGCAACGGAGGATCGAATTCACGCTATGCCTGCATGAAGCCACTACAAATACATTGTGGAATAAAAAATTTACCTACTGTCATGGAAAAAGTGTAACTGTAAAAATGCAGAATTATCGGAGTAATGGGCATTCAAAAAAGTATGTATGTATAGAGATGTATAAATGAAGTCTTTAATGTTTAAGATTCAAATTAAGGAAGTGTAATGATAATGTTTAGCAGTTCAAAGGTGTGAGTAGTGAAATGCAGAATTAGGTCGGATGATCGTGAGAATCAAATATTGATCGCTTCACTTTTAAAACCTACAGGTGATATGGATTATTTCCCTTCAGTTGTTTAAATATTAGTAATATGTAGCAGATAGAAGAATCTATTGGAGGGGCTCAATTATTGATTTTTTATCAACAATCTAAGTATGTCACATGGTTTCCAGACTTGAGTTCTACTCACGTGTCAAATAGTGATATTGTATACAAAAATTAGAAATTGGACACACAAAAAATCCAATATTCAAAGTAATCGAACATTAACAATGAAATGGGTTATTTCCCTGGAGTGTTTAGGAAATTATTCTGCAGGTACTATGGGTTATTTCCCTTGGGTGCTTTTAAAAAAAAAATTTAGTTATATGAGGCAAATACGAAGGTCCCTTCCAGGGGCCATATTATAAATTTTTTCGACAATCTAAGTATGTCACGAGGTTTCCAGACATGAGTTCTACTCACGTGCCAAGTTTCATCAAAATCAATAAAACGATGTAGGAGGAGTTAGCTAACAACGCCACAAACAAACACACACCGATTTTCCATGTATGTAGTAGATACACATACATGTATACACATATGCATACATATACATGTATATATACATACATATCTATACAGATTATGTATAATTACATATATATACACATACATATTTATACATATATATATATATAAATATACATATATGTATATATATTCGGCAGCTGGCTCCGGTGGCCTCCAAGCTGTCCTCCTAGTCATGTAAACAAGAATTAGCGGGACCACTCTGGATACTCTTCCAGAGTTTCCTTGCAAGTGGTAAACTTCCCAAAAAGCACTATCTTGGGACCCTTGCTTTTTATGTGCCCAGATAGCCACCCTTGCAAGCTACATAGACGATACGAAAGTTTTGCCTAAAATACAGAACCCCAGCTATGTTGCACAGCTGCAGCAGGAGTTGGACTCAGTTTACAGATGGGCTGAGGATAATAATATGCAGTTTAATGCTGAAAAATTCCAAGTCCTGCGCTGCCAGCATCCAAAACTGAATATGAAACTTACAGGGAACACTGGTTCACTTGGAATTTCAATCCCAGAGCCTAAATCAGTGCAGGAAAATACGTTGCCGGCCATGTATATATGTGTGTGTGTATGTGTATGTATGTATATATATGTGTATGTATGTATATATATATATATATGTATGTATGTATATATGTGTATATATATGTATGTATATATGTGTGTGTGTATATATATATATATATGTATAACATTGCAGCAAGTTACAGTACAGATGTTGCATTTCTGTTTTTATACTGTAGACAATATATGGTTTATCTCTTAATAGTTGGAATTAGATATGATGGTATATTCCTTAATAATATATATATGCACACACGTGTGTGTCTATATATGTGTGTGTATATATATATATATGTATGTATATTATTAAGGAATATACCACCATATCTAATTCCAAGTATTAAGAGATAAATCATATTGTCTACAGTATAAAAACAGAAATGCAACATCTGTAGTGTAACTTGCTGCAATGTTAGCAATTGTAGCTATGAATTTGGCTGTGATTTCATCATAATTCATTGGTAATTTAGTTTGTTACTGATCTAGGAATGTCCAATGAACATGTTTATATACCTTTGTAATTGTAGTCAAAATCAGTTTTGTTTTTTCTTCTTTTGTTTACATTTAATGTATATTGATATACTGTTCATATGGAAACTGTTACATCTGCTTGCAAATAACCAAGCTTAAAAATTTAGTAGACAAAAGGCTGTAGGGTTCTATTTGCAAGCTATGTCCATTTTCCAGTTTCATTTCTTGGTTACTTTCGTTTAATTCTCAGTCATTAATGCTCCCAGAAAAGATACAAATACCACTCAATCTGATTTCCCTTCCTAAACAATTATGATAGGTTCAGTAATATACTTAATTTCCTTAAATTTTGTTTTTCATTAAAAAGAAATATTTCATTGAAGTAGTTTTGATATAGATGTGACAATATTTTTATACTCGATTTTAAAATATTTGACAGAGCTTTATAATAAGTGATGTGGAGGGGTAAATGTATAAAGTTTGTTTTACATATAATGATCTCATTATTAGTAAAGAACAGATTGGTTACTTACTCCAAGTCAGAACATGTTGGCAGGTGAGTGAACAGTATCAGAGAACAAGCTTGATAGTAAAAATTGTGGAAGTGTGTGTCATACAACTACTGAAAACTATTAATATTCAGTAATCTTAATCACTGACATTGAAGAAATTCTAATTCAGATTTTTCTACTTTATCCCAACAGATAAGTCATATTTGTATAGGGCTTTAGATACATTTCAATCCCTATTTGAAGCTATTTTATTTTATCTCCGGGAAGACATGCTTGTCACAAGTTACCATTTACTCTCTCTTAAAATCATAGGCATGAAGCCTGTTAATTGGGCCATATAGTGAAGAGTGAATGGAGAAGGTATACTGCCAAACTTGATTTGTCCATGCCACACCAAATAAAGATAAAAGCTTTTAGCTGTATCCTAACAAACCCAGTGTGTTAACACTGCAAAGGTCTAGTAACCATGGCTAGAAGAAAACCTACTTGTTTCTAACCACCCATATGCAAATGATTAAATTTGCAGTTTTGTTCAACTCTGTTAGCCTGGAAGAATGTGTAAAACAAAAAAAGAAAATGTCATTAATCAGATGAGAACCACATGCAGAAGTGACTGCTCCCCTTCCTTCCACACTAATAAACTTATTGAAAGGTAAGAAGTAAATGAGAGAGAGAGAAAAAGAAAGGAATACCAGCCATAAATTTGAAACCATGAAGTGTAGAATTATAGACAAAGAAGTACCAGGAGAGGGAGGGTTGAGGTTCAATTCTTGTTTTTACCCTCACGCCTCCAATATTCTAATGAATACCTTTCAAGTCATAGACACTATATAGTTTAACACACACAGTCTCACTTGTGATGTTTTATGGCAGTTTCACTCCAAACTTACAAATGATCATGGCTGGGTTAATGTTATTCTAATTTCCTGAGATATAATTATAATGATTGGTAGGTAGGTAGATATATATATGACTGACATCTCATCTTTCCTCATTCGCTGTTGTTTCATTATTGCTTAATTAATCCTTTTATTATTTTTTTTTTATTTTATAATTTATTCATCCGCTATCATTTGACATTCACAAGAAAAGCTAGTTGCTAAAATTCAGGAATAAACTTCAGCTATGCCAGATAGATAGGCAGATAAGCAGAGAGGTAAGGTGTATATGAAAGACAGTCACTCATTCTTCTCTGTTACTGTTTACTTTTGAATTCTGATTCACCACCACCAACTTCTCCTGTAAACTTAATCTCCCAGTAAACTGAGTCTGAATCTGTTTTGTTTCCTGGATAAAGGCATTTCACTTCACTTGTAATATCAAGAAATGTATGATTATAAAGTTTTGTGTCTAAAGTTTTTTTTTTAATAATTCATATCTATATAAAAAAAAATGCTGTTTTCTTTCTGTATAACTGTATAAAGTCGATTATTGTTCTTTTACTTGTTATTGTCATCTTGTGAAATTCTTTACTAATTACTATTAGCTTTCAGAGTGACTCAAGTTTAATGTTGTGGATGGGGTAGTTTCCATTGTCATATAGTGGTAACAGTAACAGCTGTAGTAGTGATGGTGGAGGTGGTAGTAGTAGTAGTAACCACTACTTCACTTTTCTCTTTGTTGGTATTCATTAGTTTCTGTAATTTTTTTTTTCTTTAACCCAACTAATGATTTCAATTAAATTATTCAGTTAACAAAGGTGTTTGCTTTAAATATTTGCTGTTTTAGCACATACCTGCTCTCTTGCAAAGTAATGGATGGCATTGACCCTTCATTTAACCATACCTCTCTGTCCATTAAATTTGTTTTATTATTATTAATAATAATAATAATAATAATAATAATGGTTTGTAATTTAGGCACAAAGCCAGCAATTTTGTGGGATACTTGATTAGTACTTTATTTTTATCAACACCACAGGGATGGAAAGCAAAGTTTACCTCACTGAGATTTGATTGTAAAAATTGAAGAATTGGAACAAATAGTGTAAACCATTTTTTTCCCAATTCTTTAATGATAATCCACCACCCATGTTTCTGATTTATGAAGAGAGTGGGGTTAGTCAATACCGTCTATCCCAATACTTTATCAGTACTTTATTTTCTCTACCTTGGAGGTATGAAATACAAAGTTGACTTTAGGATTTGATACAATAAATATCAAACAAGTACTGGGATTGATGAAAATGACTAACCTATTCCCATCAAAATTGCTGGCCTTGTGTTTAAATTAAAAACTGAATTGTCTGAGTTCAAATCCTTCTGAAGTCAGGTTTTCTTTTCATCTTTCCAGGAGTGATAAAATTAAGTACCAGTTAAGTACTGGAGTTGATGTCGTCAACTTGGTCTCCGCTCTCAAATTGCAGCCCCTTTTGCCATTATTATTATTATTATTATTAAAGGCAGTAAACTAGCTGAATCATTAGCACATTGGGCTAGCAGCATTTTGTCCCTCTTTACATTCTGAGTTTGAATTCTGCTGTGTTCAACTTTGCCTTTCACCTTTTCGGGATTGATAAAGTAAGTACCAGATGAGCACTGGAGTTGAAGTAATCAACTAGTCCCCTCCCCCAAAATTTCAGGCCTTGTGCCTATAGTAGAAAGGATTATTATTATTATTATTATTATTATTATTATTATTATTATTATTATTATTAAAGGTGAGTGATGAGCTGGTAGAATTGTTAGCACACCAGGAATGTTATCCCTCTTTACATTCTGAGTTCAACTTTGCCATTCTTCCTTTCGTGGTCGATGAATTAAGAACTGGTGAAACACTGGGATCAATGTAATTGACTAATCCCCTCCCCCAAAATTTCAGGCCTTATGCCTATTGTAGAAATGATTATTATTATTGCCAGTGAGCTAGCAGAATCATCAGAGCATTGGAAGAAATACTTTGCAATATTTTTCCAACCATTTGCACTATGTGTTCAAATCCCCCTGAACTCAAATTTGCATTTCATCCTTTTAGGATCAGCAAAATAAAGTGTCACTTTAATACTGGGCTCAGTAGTATTGACAACTCATCTTCCTTTCTAAAATTTCAAGCTTTGTGCCTTTACTATAAGACCCTATTTGATTGAGAGATTGGCAGAAATAATGAAGTACCAGACTAAAAACATTGCAATATTTACTATTGTCTCTTTGTTTAAACCTCAAATCCTGCCAGTGTTGACTTTTTCCCTCAACTTACTTTTCTGTCTTATTAATAAATACCAGCCAGTTCAATTACCAATTCATGTCTTTGTTCCAATTAAAAATAAAATATATATATATTTAAGGCAGCAGCTTGCTCACTCACTCACTCACTCACTCACTCACTCACTCACTCACTCACTCACTCACACACTCTCTCTCTCTCTCTCTCTCTCTCTCTCTCTCACTCTCTCTCACACACACTCTCTCTCTCTCTCTCTCTCTCTCTCTCTCACTCTCTCTCACACACACAGCTGGCCTAAATATACACATAAGGTATAAACATCACAATCTCCAGATTTCCATTTTTTTGTTGCAATATTATTGTAGGATCAGTGAATTCTTGGATAAACAAGTTTCGTTCCCTCAATTCAGTACCTTCATTTCTAGCACTATGTATCAAATCCTATCACTGTAAATATAAACATTATCATCCTGCCACCTCTCTTAGAAACTATTTATTGTGCACCATCTTCACAACAAATCCAGTTTTTTGCTCTGTCCTTTCTTACCCTCTTTCTTCATCTTAACATCTGGTTCACATGTTGCTACTGCAAATGATTTTCCAGTAGTAACCCTTGCAGCATGAATCAGATAAAACCCCTCCTACACACATGGACACACTGAGAGACAGTGGCTGTTCTTATTTGTCAATTACAGAAAAAAAAATTAATATAATCATATGTATATATCAGTAATTACAGGTACAAATGTGAATTTATAATCAGGATAATGATATTGTAGGTTTTGACAGTTGTTTATAAATATTTTCTTCTTTCATTGTATATTGCTTTATAACTACATACGAAAGTAATATCTTGATGATATTTTAGATAAACATTTGTGTTAATGCCTTCAGAAATATAACAGAAAATTTTCAAATCATGGAGCTTTTTGTTCTTAGATTGCACAAAAAGATAACTTTGGCAATGTAATATAAGTCTTGTGTTTAAGAGAGGTTACACTTTTTGTCAATGTTGTATTCACTCACCTCTTTGTGTGTGTGTGTATCTATATATATAAAACTGAGAATGTATGTCTTTCTGTATGTGTGAATCCCTAAAACTCGAGAAGTGCCCAACCGATTTCATTCAAATTTTACATATGCATTACTTAGGGTCCATAGAGTGTCAAGGGCTAAAGAAATTTTCAACTTCTTCAGTAATGTAGGCCTGGAGCAGTCTTTTAGATTGGTTCAGTATTACATGTCAAAAGTGAATATTGTTTCACTTTTATTCTTCCATTTTTAATTCTAACATGATAACACTAAGTCCAAAGTATATAAAAATAAGCATCATTCAATTAACAGTTCATTATCGCAGCAGTTGCAATGATGTTACAAGGTATTTACAGTTACATATTAAACCTTAAATTAACATTTCATACATGTGCTTAATATGTATATATTAAGAAATTTATCTATAATAATCATTGTGGCATTTACCATTCAATTAGCACTTCAAACATGTGCTCCTATTTGGTTCATCTATTTTCTGTATATAAAATGCTTTGTATCTCTGTTCCCAATGCATTCTCAAAAATCTCAATCAAATCAAATTTTACATGGTAATACTATAAGACCCCAGGAGTGAGAACATGTAAATTTTTGGATTAAAACAATGAAGCATTGGCACTGGTTCCATGTTAAATCTCCATGCTACATAATTTTACTTCACAAATGCTTTTCAGGAATTGACATTTGGTGCATGAGAGAGTTTGATGCAGCTGCCCTCATCTGCACCTCCTGCTGCGAAGTTTGTTTATCTGGGACACTCGACAGGAAGAGGTCCATCTTTATTTTGAAGTCACCTACATCCACCCCATACAGGTTTCTCAGGTCCTTTGCGAGGATATTGAAGAGCTGTGGACCTCTGAAGCCCAGGCTATTGTAGTATCTTGTCCTACATCTTGATGGCAAATTTGGAGTCCTTGGCAATATGCAGTGGCGCCCAGTTCTAGTATTTGTGTAACTCTCGATGTCAAAGTTTGGGACAAGTCTCTCCAGGATCTGCCAGATGTATATTATGGCATATCTTTCTTGCCTACGCTCTAAGGAATAAAGTCTTAATCTCTTGAGTCTTTCCCAATAGCTTATATGCTGCATAGAGGCTATCTTCTTTGTGTAGCTTTGTTGGATTGCCTCAAGTTCTGAGATTAATTTGACACTGGTTGGTGACCTTAGCTGAGAGCAATAGTCAAAGTGGCTTAGAACAAGTGTCCTCCAGACCAGGGGTTTTCAAACTTTTTGACTTGCGGACCCCTTTATATTTCAGGCTTTACCTTAGGGACCCCTTATAAATGCTTATGAAATTTATACATAAATATTTGCTTAAAATAACATATATTTTTACATTTATTTATTTAACAGTATTTAACAAATAGGTTTATTGTCAATTAAAAGATTTCGATTAAAAAGCATATATAAAATCAAATTGCCCATAAAAAGTATTTGCTGTCCACAGACCCCCCTGTCTTGTCCTTGCGGGCCCCTTGTAGTCCACGGACCACAGTTTGAAAACCCCTGCTCCAGACGACCATCATGGTTTCTTGATCTCTTGTTCTAAAAGTTCTAAGAATCCATCCGGTCAGCCACCTGCATTTCATTGCCAATTTAGCAACATGCACATGAAAGGATGCATCTCACGTAAATGCCCAGGTCTCACACTGACTGTGCCCCTGGGATTGCAATCCCTCCAGGTCCAGTGTATTTAATGGGTATTGCATTTAGTTTTGCATGCTGATAGCGCAAGGCCTGAAACTTTTCAGCATTAAACTGCATGCTATTCTTTTCAGCCCACTTGAATATTTCATCCAGCTCACATTGCAGGTGCATAGTGTCTTCAGGGTTCTGTATTACCTGTGAGACATTTGTATTATCTGCATAACTTGTGATCATGGCTCTCTGTGTGGCTGAGGGCCATTATGAACAGTAGTGGTCCCAAAACAGTGCCTTGCGGAACACCGCTCACTATTTGTGTATCATTGGAGGTGGCCCCATTGGCTACTACCACCTGACTTCTCTCCTTCAGAAAGTCATGAAGCCATTCTCCCAATTTTCCAACTATGCCAAGATCACGCAGTTTGTGACATATCACTCCATGATCGACTTTATCAAAGGCCTTTGCAAAGTTGAGAAATATCACTTCCACATTTGAGTGGTTAAGTAGCTATTTCAGCACCCAGTCATAGTGTTGTAAAAGCTGAGTCAGGAAGCTTCTTCCTGGTCGGAAACCATGTTGGGTGTCAGGTAGCAAGTCGTTTTCTTCTGCCTATTCGCTCCATGACCTTGCTGATGTGCGAGGTCAGAGAGAGAGGTCTGTAGGTCTTGTCCTCTGCTCTGCTACCTCCTTTATAAATAGTGCATATTTTACCCTCCTTTAGTTTTCTTGGAAGTTTGCCAGTTGCAAGGAAGCTCTGAAAAAGGGACTGCAGTGGTCTTGTTAGGACTAGTTTTCATACTTTTAGAAGCATTGCTGGGAATCCATCAGGGCCAGTAGCTGAGCTTGGGTTCATTTCATCTATAGCGCTTATTACATTGTCTTCCTTTATATTGATGTCATGGATCGTCATTGCCTCTGTTTTTATATCTGCATTGGTAAAAAAGTCAGTTGGATTGCTGACTTGAAAGTGCCCTAGGAGTGGAGTGAAAATACTTTGAATTGCTATATATGTATGTATATATATATATATATTTCTATGTATGCATATAAATTGAATATTAATTCAATTTAAAACCAAGTGGCCTAGCATATAAAAAAAATCTGAAAATTCAGTGAAAAATTGTATTACACATGTAGAAGGGATGACCACTAGGTGGACATCCGATATGCTAGAAAGAGGTCATCAATGACCCAACCACAAAGAAAAATAATGTTCTCCAGAAAAAATTTCGCAAAACACCAGAACAGGATAAAATGAGAAATATACAGAATAAAGAATTAGTTGTGTACTACAGTTTCGAACATTAATGTTTTACTTACGTAACAACATCCATGTTCTTGTCAGCACAACCATTCTAGAATCAATATAATTTGCAGAACTATACATGAATTGTCTTCATGAAATAAGACTTGCATACAGTTCTACCAATTACATTGGAGTAATTTTTCAAAATGCCTCAGCTCTGGCGCGCCAAATTTCGGAAACAATTCTGCAGAGAATAATTCACTGCAGTATATGTTGCCAGCTGGAGAATATAACTATTTAAATTATTATTTATATAGATAGGTTGATAAATTGAATATTAATTCAATTTAAAACCAAGTGGCCTAGCATATGAAAAAAATGTATTACACGTGTAATGACCAAACTGCGCCACATTAAAGAGGGACAAAAATTCAAAATCAAATCTGATTTTACTTGTACCTCAGAAAACCTTATTTATGTTATAAGATGCTCGGGCTACCTCCAAAACTACATAGGGTAAAGTTCATTGAGCAATTGAGCTGATTGGACTACTTGTGTTGTTTGTAATAGCATACAGAGCAGGAGATATTGTAATTGAGGTTCCTTGTGGTAAAATATATCTCCTATAATCCAGTATGAATAATGCCAAGTTGTTGAGTAACAGGTATTTCTCTTAGATATATCAGGAAAAACAACCAGTTATGGATGTAGGTGAGTGAGGCTGACACACTATATTGAGCAGTTTCCTAAACAAGCACTTCTGATGTTGGTACCACCATATGTGTGTGTGTGTGTGTGTGTGAGTATATAAAATGTAAAAATGATGAAATATATAGTTTTACATACTACAAACATTATTTGATATAAAATTTAATACTTACAACTTATATAATACAACAAACCACTCCAGAGCCAGACCTTTCTTTCTGTAAGGCTCAAAGCCTGTATTTTACATACTAGAAATAACTTCAATTTCAGCCTCAAACATGTGAGGTGAAACTCAAAAAGGCCGTCATTTATATATATATATATATATATAGTTCATAGATGAGAATCAGATATTCTCTCTAGCACTATTTATTTATTTATATATAATGCGGTCATTTCAATTGCATGAATTAAAAGTTGGAGGGGGACAGGATAAACTATCTGCATCAACTTGCTATAAAAGCAGGTAGTAATTGTACCTTGTACTTATTCTTAGTGCATGTTTTGAAGAGTGCAGATTGATTTTAACAGCTATTTTTTCAAAACTATAATGGAAGTGACAGAGGAGCATATTTTGCTTTATGAGTTCAATAAAGGCAATAACGCAATGAAAAGTCAAGGAATATTAATGCAGTATATGGGGATCGGACAATAAGCATAAGCCAGTGTCAATGGTGCTTCCAGAAATTCCGAGCCAGAAACTACAGCCTAGAAAATGAACCTCATCCTGGAACATCTGTAGAACTCAACGAAGATGCCCTGCAAACCCTGGTGGAATAAAATCCCATTGTAACTGTTGAACTGGTAGAGAAACTTGGATTTGGTCATTCATCAACACCTGAATGGCATTGGAAAAGTCAGCACATTAGATCAATGGGTTCCTCACAAACTTTCTGAGTCTAATCATGTGCAGTGTTTGAATGTGTGCTCTTCTTTGCTGTCATGTCTCACGAATGAACCTTTTTTGGACCAAATAGTGACTGGTGACGAGAAATGGGTTCTCTATTAAAATGTCAAGCACCAAAGACAGGGTAGGGAAAGGAGAAACACCAGCACCCCAGGCTAAAGAAGGTCTTCACCCATGTAAGGTATTGTTATCTGTTTGGTGAGATATGAAAGGTTTAGTCCACTTTGAACTTTTAAACCCAAACCAAACAATAACAAAGGAGATCTACTGCAAGCAGCTTGAGTGACTTAAGTCAGCGCAAGAAGAAAAAGAACCATTTTGATTTCAAGACGAAAGGTGTTCTTTCGTGGGGATAATACCATTTGGACAGAAAAAATATGAATTCTGTAGATGAGATCAGAACAGTACTGGAGGACTATTTTTTATCACAGACAAGTGAATTTTGGAAGAGGGGCCTTGCAAGTCTACCAGATAGGTGGAACAGCATTGTAGAAAATGGAGTATATTTTAAATTAAAAAATAACTTTATTTTAATTTTAAAAAATAAAAGAAGTATAAAAAAAACTACATTTATGGGATGACCGTATATATATATATATATATATATATATATATATATATATATATATATATATATATATATATATATATATATATATATATATATATATATACATATATATATATATGTATCATTTGCCATGATAGATCGCTAACCACTACACACATTTTTTTCTCTCGTTTCTTTCTGTGGAAGAGCGTAGGCTCGAAACGTTAAAGACTTTTTCAATTCCCAAGCGTTATACTAATATATCTATTTGTTTTCTACACCACCTGTCTTCATCTGTTGTTTTTTGTGAATTCTCCCTCTCTCTCTCTCTTTCTCTCTCTCTCTCTCTTTCTCTCTCTCTCTCTCTCTTTCTCTCTCTCTCTGTTTCTCTCTCTCTCTCTCTCTCTCTCTCTCTCTCTCTCTCTCTCTCTCTCTCTCTCTCTCTCTCTCTCTCTCTCTCTGTATATATATATATATATATATATATATATATATATATGCCCACACACACACACACACATACATGCATGTGGGTGTTGCACTCACTGTTGTTAGATTATGGGTTCAATTCCTGGACTGAGTGGCGCATAGTGTTTTTGGGCAAAACACTTCATTTCATATTGCTCCAATCCACACAGCTGTAAATGGGTAACCCTGCGATGGACTTGCTTTTTTATCAGGGGTAATGTTGGCCTGCTCTCACCTAACCAATAGGATAACATCATTTGAAAGCTAACACAAAGCAAAGCACACTGTGACCAGCAATATATAACAACATCCAATAGTCTGATCAATCATATGATTGTGTGTGTTTGTGTGTGTAAATAAGCATTCATCCTATTTTGGTGTGATCTAATCTGGTGTGTTAGGATGTTTAATGGACCAATATTTCAGTAATGTACATATCCCTTCACCTAACATAAACGTTCCTCATCCTTAACTTGTAGGAAACTTGAAGGTGATGTCCTCATCATTTAACTTAGGATTCTTTCCAATGGAAACAGTGGTTAAATAGCTAGAGTTTCTAATTTTATCCAGTCTGGGCTGTTCTTTTCTGTCTTATTACAGTTGAAATTAAAAGTACCCAGTTGATTAGTTTCACGCAAAGCTATACTAAAGATGTCTGTTTTAATTTCACCATCTACCATCTGTCTCTCTTACTAAATTATAATTTTTATTTACATTTTAATTTTGCTGCTTTTTGTTATTCTTTCAATACCTTATCCCTATATTCTAAACTTGCAGAGGTTGGCTGACTTTGCAAATGTAAACACTTTCATATTGTAAACTGTTATAGTTGACTGCACCTTCATAGTCTTCAATCACTCAACTGTGACCTAGGAGTGGTTGTATATTTATTTTATTCAGAGTGAATAAATTTGAGTAATTTGTTTTGCTAAATTTGTTACACAATCTAAAAGTTTATCTTGCAACAGAAATAAGTTCTTTTGCAGTTGACTGCTTCTCCATAATACTGACAATGATTTAGAAGCAGTTTATAAAATGTTAACATTGTGTTTAAGTTCATTTAATAGGAGTGGGTGGGTAGTTTTGGAGAATGTGAAGTTGAATTACTTTCCTAACAATAATTGCTCAAACAGAAAGAGGAATAATCTGTTGTTTTTATTGTTTTTGTGTTTTATTTACTTTGAAAGAATTCATGTGAATTGATACCCTAATTGAAAGAATTCATGTGAATTGATACCCTAATGTTTCAAATGAACTTTTCAATATCAAGGAAATTCAATGGGCTATGTAGATGTTGAAGTAGTCTTATGTCCAGTACATAATAGCATAGTGTCCTGTACTTTTGGTTTGGGCATATATTGTGTTGAGTCAAAAGTTTTGCAAAGTTTTGGTAATTTATTTGCTTTTTTCGTCAAGTTACAACAAAAGCAGCTTAGTATTCATAATAGAGACTATCATGTCGTGCCATCTGAAGCCACCTTTCTGCCATTTCTTTGATCCCATGCTGATAATAGTTCTTGTTCTTCAAGGCAAAGAACTCCTTCACTGAAGCTTTCACCTCCTCTTGGTTGAGGAAGTATTGTGAGCACAGGAAGTGAGCCGTGGATTGGGTGGGACAATTAATAATCCGAGGGAGATATTTTTCCACATTTCTAACATGCGTAAGCAGTGGTTAAGCAAAGGCCAACTTCCAGAACCTGTCACCAAACATGGGCATTTCAAACACAAGGAAATCTCTGTGTCTGGTAGAATTATGAGGGGATAATTCACTATGAATTTGTTCTGGGTGGTCAAACCATCAGTGCCAACTTGTACTCTGAATAGCTGGAGTGGATGTATGCCATTGTGCAGCAAAAATATCTGGGTTATTACCTGTTCTGTTCCATAGCTTACTTCCTGCACTCATGATGCTTTATCAACTAAGAAGAGGTGAAAGCTTTAGTGAAAGAGTTCTTTGCCCCAAAAGTCAAGAGCTAGTATCAGCATGGGATGAAAGAACTTGCAGAAAAGTGGCTTCAGACAGTGCAACATTACGACCTCTTGCAAATAACCAAAATATTGCAAAATATTTTACTCAAAACAATATAATATCCAGTACCTTAAATATGAAGTTGTATATTTTTTTTGTATATTATTTTTAGTTCAGTATTTAGATTTTTATGTGCCAGGCATGTTTTAAAAATGAAGGCATAACTGTATGTTATCTATTTTAGGGTTGGTAGAGAATTAAAATTTCTTGAAGATTTGGCTCCTACATTGAGTAATTTAAATAACTGTAGAAGTTACTTCACTGATAGGTGGAACAATTATCCTCTGTGTTTGTTGCTTGCCAAAACAGTAGTATACTGAAGTAAATTGATTACAGCTTTTGGTTTTGTCCTTTTTGATTATGAGTTTGAAGTTGACTTTGTTTCTCATGTTTGTGGACTCAATAAAATATACATTGGTCAGTTGACTGCACCTCTCTAAATTGACTATAGTCCTCTCTGAAACATTTTTGAGAAACCATTATTAATTTTAATGGTTATATTCAAAAACTAACTGCTAGAATTGTAAGCAGCAGTTGCTTTGTGCCATTTATAAATATATAGTTTGTGACTTTTCATTAGATGATGTGTCTGTCTCTCACGCACGCATGCACAGCTCCCATAGTAACATTATACATGGAAGCCGTTACGTTGTTGTTCTGCCTACATAAGATCTAATCAACCTTTTAAAAAAGAAATATACTCCAAAGATTTATTTTCTGCTCACTAAAGTAAGAGAATGTTCTAATATCATTTGTTATTGTTTTTATTATTATTATTATTATTATTACTATTGTCTGTACTTTTTTTCTTTTTGATTCCATTTCAAGATCAATAGAAGTCATAGCCATTGAGAAGCTATTAATTTCAATTGCGACAATGACTAATTGTGGAATGGCTCACTTGTATAATTAATCCTTAAAAGCTAATTGTTACTTTCATTTTTATTTTTCATTTTATCTAGTTTCAGCTCATGAGCTGTGGTTTAAGTTTTGAAAGAACTAAAGTAGAAAAAAAAAGGTTTATATATTTTGTAATGTCATGAAAGATGTTTTTTGTTCATTCATTAATGTCAGTCTGAATCTCACCTAAAAAAATAGTTTTGTGTGTTTTGTTAGTTGTCTAACATTGTCACTCCTGATCATTTGTATAGGTCGAGACATGATGTATGTGTTCCCTCTGGCCTAACCAGCAATCTGTAGTGTGTGCCACTAAAATTATGTTTAGATTAAAATATTTTTAACTTTCACACAAGTAATAGGAGAGAGTCAGATTTAGTAATTTAAAATTTCTCTATTTATTTTCCGGTAATATTTCAGTAAATAGAGTAATCATATTATTATAAGACTATACCAAGAAAAATGCCTGAAAGGAAAGGGGTGGAGGTGAGAGAGAGATTCTGTGTGTGTGTGTGTGTGTGTGTGTGTGTGTGATGGACAATCAACTCAACATTATGGAGTGTTTTACAAGCAATATCTTAGTATTTTAATTCATGTAATATGCTATTATGTGTGGATTTTGAATGAAAGAACTTGGAATTCTTTCATTCAAAATTATTTCATTTTCTAAACCTTGGTAAAACTGCAACCTTTTCCTTTATATTTCAGTTTTTTTAAACAACTTTGTATTCACTAAAATTAAGATCTTAGGCACAACATCCAACTCTTTCTGTATTCATCTTTTGTGATACTTTGATTTGAGACTACATGCAATACTATGTTGTAAACAATATTGTACAAAGCTGACATCACATGGCAAACGGTATACCATGGTTACAGAAATAATGTATTGATACTACTAAAGCAATCATCATAGTAACAAAAGGATTCCAGTGAAAGCATTTTTTTTTTTTTTTTCAGTATTCATAGCTTGTCATTTTGAGTTCAAATCTTATCTAAATCTTTCATCTCTTCAAAGTTGCTAAAGTATCAATAATTCTCCCAGTTTCTAGTTGGTAATAGATATGATACCCATGCTACCCTTTTAGCATCAACAACTCATCTGAGTCATACAAAATCCACCTGCTTTAAAGTGTTCGTATTTAAATTTAATCCTTATGTAATAAATTTTCAAGTAAGAACCTGTTGTGAAGCTGTGTTTGAAGCAGCAGCCCACTAATAGAAAATTTAATTATTTTACTAAAACCTGTTAAATTTTTGATTATTTTCAGAATTAAATTTTAAAAAAGTAGTCATTGTAGTGCATTAGAAAATTGATGATGAAAGGGTTAATTGAAAACAGTGACTTCATATTTAATGAGTCTTCTTCTTTGTTTTTCTAAAAGGGGATTTCCTGGGGCATAGATGCTATCACTATGTTTCTCTGCAGTCATTATTCAATATAATATTGACCAAAGTCAACTTCACACTCATCAGTCTTTAGATTATTTGTAAGAAGCAAACTATGAAGAGCTCAACATCCCTGCAAACAACTTCTTTTAATCTCTGTTTTTAGGGATATTATTCTTTTACTGGCTTTATTCATTGAAATGCAACCATGCTGAGGCACCACCTTCAAGGTTTTTGGTTAATCACATCTATCTTGGTATTTGTTTTATTGAACTCAATGGCAGTGGTATTTATTCTGGCTCTTTAGGTTCTTTGTTCAAATCCTACCACGGTCAGCATTGCAATTCATCCTTCTGAGCTTAATGAAATAAAATACCAACCAGGTTCAGAGGTTGATATAAATTGGCTGCCAATCTGGTACCACCTAGCATTGAGTTGACATGATACAGTAGAGTCCCAAACTCCTGCCCAACTATGGAGTTCCAGTGATAGGTGACACACTAGTTGGAATACAGTGGTGTTCGAATAAGGATAGCAATATTATCTATTTATAACTCTATATTACATCCAACACAACAAACATGGTTCTGGCTCTGTGGTTAAAAAGTTAACTTAGCTTTGGGTTCCATTCCAATGTATGGCACCTTGGGTAGATGTCTTCAACTTTAATTCCAGATCAACCTAAGCCTCATGAGTGGATTTGATGGATAAAAACTGGGAAAAACCTATCATTATGTGTGGATGTGTGTGTTAATATCTCTTTGTTTGACAACACATGATAGCTATAAATGTGTACCACTGTTGTACAAGATGTGTTTGTTTACAATCTTCTATGGAAACCTGCATGGCTATGAGGAAATGTTACCTTGCTTTGAAAACAAATGTGAATAGGCAACAGGACCGGCCTTAAAAAATCTGTTTCAATGAATTCTGTTTAACCCATGCAAAGACACACAACCCGTCATTTACTCACAACATTTTCTCTCTAATAGTGGACTCCGTTAAAAGGGATAATCCTGAAGTAAAAAACTTATTTTATCAAATTCTATTTGTTGAACTGTTGAGTTACAAGACAAGTATCAGTTTTATTTTAGAATGGTGTAAAAAGTAAATATGGGCATATACATACATGTACAAACACAAAGCAGGTTTCTGCACCATTTATGACTATCAATTCCGCTAAACAAGATATTGGTTGACTGAAGGCTACAAGGTGCCTCAAAACAGGAGTGAACCCAGATCCAGTTCGATACAAAGTGAACTTCTTAACTACAGAGTCGTGCTTGCACCTGCAGTATTTATTTTTCAAATAAAATAGCTGTTACACTATCCTAAGATCCATTTGATAAATAGATGTGAGATATTGCATTGATAACTTCTGGAAGACTGTGATCAGTGAGTGATAATAATGTTAAACATTTAGAAACAATACAAAAGTGTTATCTTATTGACAACTCTGTAAACATCAAAATTGATATTTGCTTGTTTTCATTTATCCTTTTTTTATCTTTAAATTCATTTTCTGTAAAAAGTCAACTTTGAATCCAATGGTCTTATGGCTAGAATCTCCACAGGGTCTTCACCCAATACATTGAAGTGCCTTCCTCTTGCTCTCAGTATGTTACAAAGTACTGGCCACAAGGAAGCCTAAGGCACAATGTGAGTTAAGTCCCCTCTCCTGACACACACCAAAACATATACAGTAGATTTGACAAAATATAAGCTAGTAATCTAACATCTTAACTGATTCCTCAACCCCACATTTTAGAGAGATTAACTTGTAATAACCAATTTAAGTTTCCTCTCCTGTGATCCACTCAATTCACTCTAATATATTCAACATATTTGCTACTCTTACAACACTTATAGTTGAGGATCCACTCAATATTAAATTACATTGCACAAAAACTGCACAAGAGTTGCATACAATGCACATTGTATTGCAGTAACATAAATTAACTGTCCCTCAGGCCACTCTCTTTGCTCAGTAAAAAGACTGTAGCACCTGTACATTGTCTACATTCATATATGTATGCAGTTAACTGACTATGCTGCCTTTTTACACATTGCTGCACATACACTAGTTGTATTTGTAACATTTTTTTCTATTGCATATAACAAAATGATTTTATAATTTTTAAAACTCAAAGCACTGAGTTTGTCTGGTGTATGTCATTGTGGACGTGGTGTGTGATCCAATTACTCATACAAACTTGTATTTGAATAATGTTTATCTTGGTTAGGATTTAAGTGTGTGTGTGTGTGTGTGTGTGTGTGTGTGTGAAGAACTTTAACTATCAGGATCCAAATACATAGTACAGCATCTTGGGCAAGTGTCTTAGATTTGGCTCAACCATGAACTATTTTGACTGGACCAGTTTCATCAAATTGCGTCACACTGATTCAGACCGAGGATTATATTTAGTTAAAAGTGTCTGTGAAATACTCTACCTTTTATAGTAAGTGGGTGGTTCGGTTGATCTTATCATTGAACCCATGGACAATCATTTCTTGTTAGCTTCATGTATGTGGGGTGCATGAGTACTAGGATTTCATAACTTCAGATGGGTTTGATTGGTTTAGTTCCTTCTAAAACACAGGCATTAACACACTTTCACCATAAATATATATTGGATTATTTTTATTGTTCGGAAACTCTAAATAACTCTCTTTCTCTGATACTTTTATCTAACAATTTAAATATAAGCCTATATACTCACACTCGTACTGTGTGTATGTATATATAGGCAGAGGAGTGGCTGTGTGGTCAGTGGCTTGCTTACCAACCACATGATTCCGGGTTCAGTCCCACTGCATGGCACCTTAGACAAGTGTCTTCTATTATAGTCTTGGACTGACAAAAACCTTGTGAGTGGATTTGGTAGATAGAAACTGAAAGAAGCCCATTGTGTGTGTGTGTGTGCGTGTGTGTGTGTGTATGTTTGTGTGTCTGTGTTTGTCCTACCACCACCACCATCGCTTGACAACTGATGCTGGTGTGTTTACACCCCCATAACTTAGCAGTTTAGCAAAAAGGACCGAAAGAATAAGAACTAAGCTTACAAAGAATAAAAGAATGCATCGTTATACCCCAATCTTTGTGGTTTTTGCATCTTAAGTTCTCTTTTAAGACTCTCTCTCCCACTATTCATGCATTTTGAGTTTTGTATTCTGTCAGAATTTTCTGTATTTCATATTACTTTTTCATTTTCATTCACCATGACATCTGGGACCTCTTTCTCTTCCATGTGTGCAGGGGGTGGGGTTATACCATGTGTGCATATGCGTTCTTTATTTAATTTCTCTCTCCAAAGACATATCAAACAAAATAGCTTTGAGTGGTAGTGGGAAGTGACACACTCTTTATGATTGATTGGTTACTGATTGGCTTCTGAAGTGAAAATTAATGTCCTATCTTATCCATATAATTAAGTCTGGGGACACTGATATCCCCAAGAGGAAATTATGGTCAGAACACACACAACTAATTCTATTGTATTTCTGTAAATAATAGAGCACCAGGCTAGGATAATTTATGGCATCGAGTTTAACATTGTTCACTCTCTCTGAGGTTGATATTTGGTTAAATATCAGTGATACAAAAGGGATAATTCAACTAACTTATTCCCTTTTCTTACAAAATTTGATTTTGTACTTAAGTGAAATTACCATTTCAGTGATACTGTTATGCAAATTCCTTGGAATAAACGTTGATTCCCAAATTATAATCACATTGCTATTGCCCCTTAAAAACAAGGATTTGACAGTTTCCCCATATTCTCTCATCAAAACTCCATTTACATGAGAAACTGTTTTTAATGTCAATTTAAAATATTTTTTTTGTTTTTCCTTGGAAAGAAATTATATTTGTTCAAAGATTAATCCTTTTTAATTAAATCAACTTTACATACATAAATATTTCCACCTATAACTTATTTTAACTTTTTTATACATTTTAAAAAAATTTATATATTTTGTACAACTCCTGATATGTCTTAAAAGAGATTGTGTGTGTGTGTGTGTTTGCACATGCACTTATTTGTAAACATTGAAAAAGATGAAGTGGCTGAGTATGTAAAGTGTTGTTGAATGGCTAATTCTGGTGTTGTGGTTGCTGTTCAGCTCCAAGACAGGCCTGAATTAGCAGTCCTATGATCAAAGGTGTGCCAGCCATGATCTCATTTTTGTGCATATCAGGGACTGCATTGACAGTATGGCATGATTTAAGGGAGAATTAGCTGTTATATTAGCAGATTAAGTAACCACATAGATGCTCCTACAACTGCTACCAGTGTTTTATAGTGTCTAAAGCTATTGAGAAATAGAAACCAGATATTCCGCAAAATGTCACCTGTAAATAGATTGTTGTTCAACCAGTTTTAATTGTTTAACTTTAGTTAAGAAGCAGCATCATAAACTTGCTGTGCAGCATCAAGGGAGCTGAAGAAAATGTATTTCAGTCATAATATGATCTGTCCCTTATGTACTGTCCCTGAAGACATGTTAACCTGGTCATGATGAGTTCAGGAAACAAAACATATTCAGCATATGTTGTGTATATGGGTGTGCGTATGTGTTAAAAATGACATCAAAAATTAGAATGTAGCATCCCAATTATTAGTCAACATTTAGGCCTCTAAAGTGCTCACTCAGTCTGCTAGAAATAGAAGCTAATTCATCTTCAAACTGCACGCTATCATAAATAAAAAAGAACAGATTTGATATATAGTTAGTCTCAGATATTTCTTAAATAGAAATGATCATAGGCTTTTACTCATCCAGAGTTGACTTAGTGTTAAAACAGCTATAGTTGATATAAATAACATTTAACAATTTGGAATTAAGTATGTTTTCATAGTCATCTTGAATGTAAGTCTTTTGTTTATTTATTTGTAACTGATTCAGCATCTCTTTAATAATAGATTGAAGTGGATTTCAAATGTATTTGTTGGGAGATATTAACCTCTTCCTGCTTGCTAAAACACACCTACTTCTGCGCCGCGCGCGCGCGCACACACACACACACACACACACACACACACACACACACACACACACACACACACACACACACACACGCACACTCCTCAACAGACCTACTGGCCCACTGCAAATGTAGGTTAGAGTTCTCAGCCTAAACTATATATAGACCTCTTCCTCCTCCCTCACTTATGATATGATGGCTCTAGTCCAAGCTTAGATTGATCATTTGTATACATCACTACTGTTTAGTTTTATGCTAGCTATTGTTGTAGCTATCTCAATGTGTGACAACAAGCCCTCCTTGTCATCATCTTCATTTCTATGGGATCACTCCACCTCTTTTCACTGTCCCCTCTTCCCTTCTTTCACAAACTTACAACTTAGCTGCTGACTTCCACTATTTTCTCTCTTCTTCATCAGCTTTACATCCTCTTTACTCATTCTATTCTCTTTCTCTCTTATTTTTATTCTTTCATCTCATTTTCTTGGTGGCATTTCCTTGCTCTATGTTTCTAGAATTAGATAAAATACTTAGTATTTAGTTTATGTCCTTTTGTGTTCAATTGAGAATCTCCCCGTTTGCCTTTCTTTGCGCCACTAAAATAAGTAATATATATATATATGGCAGGAATGGCAACAAAAGAAAGAAAGAGACCTCGATATTATGCAAATAGAGGAATTTATCTGTAAAAATATGTGACATTTATTCAGTAGCCATGATAAAACTCCGAGTTTCCGGAGTTTTATCATGGCTACTGAATAAGTGTCACATATTTTTACATATATATATATATATAATCAGTCAAGTAGTGGAATCATTTTAATCAAACTATATACACTCCTCTCAAAATTTCTGAATTTTTTTTTTTTATATGTCAGCAACTGTCATCATTATCATCATTTGTTACAGTTACACTAAATTTCTTGTAGTATTCAAGTTGGGGTACTTCACATTCTGAGTTCAAATTCAGCCAAGACCAATTTTGGCTTTCGCCCCTCCTGGGTTAATAAAATATTGTACTAATCAAGTACTGGAGTTGGATCTTCCAACCACTTGAAGTTTTTCAAATTTTCACCAGATTTTTTTTTTTTTTTTTTTTTTAATGTAGTTCTGATGGCAAAAATCACATTCATTTCCCCCTAGAAATTAAGAATAAAGAAGTTACAAGCTTCTAAAGTTATGTGATTTTAGCCAATTAAATTTATTTTTTGTGAACATATCATAGGTTGGAACTGTCTGCTGGCATGGAAATCAGTAAAGATAAAGATAAGGCAATCAAAGCAAAACCTTTATGTGGTCTCTCGACCTGCTAGAAATAGCAGCTAAATCTTCATTAAACTGCACCATAATATCTAAAAAAAAAACCCCAGAAAGGACAACACATGATGTAATTGTGGGTTTGGCATTTTTCATTCATAATTTGAACACCAATGCATCATAATGTCCTAAATTCCCAGTGACCCTATGTTTATTATATATATAATCATGAACACTTTATATGTCTTATTAATATGTGCTCAGTGTTATGTGTCAGAAAAATGCTTCGTCTTTCATCCTTCTGAGATCAATAAAATAAAATATCAATGAAGTTAATGGTATCAGCTGAACCCCTCCCTTCAGAACTGCTGACCTTGTTCTATATTAGAAACCAAAAGGGACAAGCTGAGAGAATTGTTAGCATGCTGGATAAAATGTTTGGTGCCATGTTGTCTGTCTTTGCATTCTGAGTTCAAATTCCACCAAGGTCGACTTTGCCTTTCATCCTTTCAGGGTCAGTAGATTAAGTACCAGTGAAACACTGGGGTCGATGTAATCAACTAGTCCTCTCCTCACAATTTTCAGGCCTTGCGCCTTTAGTAGAAAAAATTATTACAATTACTATTGTTTAAGGTAGTGAGCTGGCAGAATCGTTAGCACACTGGACAAAATGCTTAGCAGTATTTCGCTCATTGCTATATTCTCAGTTCAAATTCCGTCAAGGTCGACTTTGCTTTTCATCCTTTTGGGTCGATAAATTAAGTACCAGTTACAAACTGGGGTCAATGTAATCAACTAGTTCCCCTTCTCCAAAATTTGAGGCCTTGTGCCTATAGTAGAAAGGATTATTATTATCAAGGCAGCAAAATGCTTAGTGGCTTTCGTCTATCTTTACATAGAGTTCAAATGCCACCAAGGTCAGTTTTGCCTTTTATCCTTTCAGGGATAATGAAATAAGTACCAGTTAAACACTGGAGTTGACGTAATTGACTTATCTCCCCACCCCCCAAAAAAAATTCCTGGCCTTCTGTGGTGACCTAGCAGTATCATTAGCACACCATGGAAAATGCTTAGCAGTGTTTTGTCCGTCTTGACATACTGAGTCCAAATTCCATCGAAGTTGACTTTGCCTTTCATCTGCTTGTGGTTAATAAAATAAGTACCAGTTGAGCACTGGGATCGATGTACTCAGCCGCTCTTCTGAAATTGCTGGCCTTGTGCCAAAGTTTGAAATAATTATTATTATTATTGCAGCAAGCTGACAGAATTGTTAGCATGCTGGACAAAATGCTCATCTGGCTTTATGTTCAAATTCCTCCAAGGTCTGTCTTTTATTTTTGGTGGGGATCAATGAAATAAGTACCAGCTAATCACTGGAGTCAATATAATTGACTAGTTCCTTCCTCCAGAATTTCAGGCCTTGTGGCTGAAATTTTGGGGCAGGGATTATTATTGTGGTAGAAAGGTTTATTAAAGGTAACAGAAAGGATCATCATCATCATTATTATCTTTGTGGTGGTTGGTGGCAGAACTGATAAGACATCTAACAGAATGCTTTATTATGTTTACATTCAGAAATCAGATCCTGCCTTGATCAACTTTGCCAGCCAAATACTGAGGTTGATTTAATAGGCTACATTTATCTTTATTTGTATCTTTTAGAAATTATTATGTTGCTAAGTACCTTTGATAAAATATGGCCATCACACATTATGGCTTGTCAAAATCAGTATTTTTGATACTACAAGATCTCTGAGTAATCTACATTTAGGTGTGTGTGTGTTTTATCCGATTGAGTGGTATTAATTTAAATAAAACGAACACCCTAAGATGGTTTCTGCTTTTGTGACATGTTATCAATAATCTTACTTTCAACCTTGAATGTGTGTGTGTGTGTGTGAAGGAGAGAGAGTGGGGAGGACATGCTATAGATAGAAAAGGTAGGGTTTGATGTATGTATGTAAAACACAAAGAAAACTGGTTATATTTTGCCCTTCTAACATCTCTGTTATAGCAAGTGCGCAGTGGTCGTTGTAGTTGAGAGGGAGGGAAGTGTTGAAGGAGGAGATGCTTCATGTGCTCATTTGTTGTGAATCGGTCCAATTAGTAAACAACTGCCTCCTTACTCACATAGCTTTATTGAAAGGAAATGTAAAACAACTCTTCACTACATTGTAAATCATCTTTGTCTTCTAGTTTAGTTTTGTCACTATGTGTGTGAATATATATATGTTTGTCTTTGTGTGCAAATTAGTCTATATTTATTTTCTGGAGTATAACTATTTTTGTGTTTATATGTTTAAATGCATTTAGTTGGTTGAGTGTGTTCATGCTTTTACATACATCTGTATTCACGCGGGCATATTTATGTTTGCATGTATGTGTTCATATGTGCATTTTTCAAAAACTTATTCTTTTTGCCTGTCAATGATTAACATTTGTCCTTGGTACAAGTAACAAGAAGAAGGATTTCTAACGTAGGTCCAAGACTACAAATCTTGGAGGAAAGTTAGTTCAGTTAAATCAACCTCACTACTTGATTGGTGCCTTTTTTTTTTCTTTCTAACTCAACCCTAGAAAAGATGAAAGGCTTAGTAGTTCACCTTAATGATATTTGAACTCGGCACAGAAATATATAACCAGATAGCAATTATTTAATCTGTTACTGAACCAATTTTGCCATAATTAATGATGTTTCTAATTTAGGCACGGGGCCTGCATGGTATTTTTTTTATTTATCTATTTGGAAAGGATGACAAAGTTGACATTGACAGGATTTGAACTCAGAATATAAAGAAGCAGGACAAATGCTGCAGAGCATTATTTTTTCTTGATACTATAACAATACTTCCAATAGCAACAACAGCAGTGATGGTAATGATAATTATTATAATGATGATGATGATAATGGTTTTTGATTTAAACAAAGCCAACAATTTTATGGAGAGGGGTTTAGTTGCTTGATATCATTGACCCTAGTGCTTCAGTGGTACTGTATTGCCCCTGGAAGAATGAAAGGCAAAGTTGACATTGGTGGGATTTGAACTTAGAATGTATAGTGCCACAAAGCATTTTTTTCAATACTCTATCGATTCTACTTGCTCAGTAATAATAATGGTGTTTTCTTCTTTATTTCCACGAAGGTAACAGATGAGAATTTATAGGGACAGATTACAAAATGTATGGGCAATTACATATGAATGAATAATAGTCCCCAGAGGGGAGGAGGTCTGCTTCTGTGAGCCAATCAATGACCACCATGGATCCACTGACTACTTTCATTCACCTTTCAGTAAATCTATTGGAAAACAGCATTTATTACTTCACTCTCACCTTTCTCTCCAAGTAAAACTTTAAAAAAGTTTATGAGGGTTTGACTGGAGAATGGAACATTCTATCTCCAATCTTTTCAATGATTCACCATAAAATCTCTTTCATCATGCCACCAGAAAGAAAGAGAGAAAGGAAAACTGTCTACCCTTGCCAACCAAATGAAGGCAACAGAGTAATCTTCACAATGGGATCAGCCAATAGCCCTCCACATGACAACAGTTTTATCAAATAACTTGCATTTTGAATGAGTATGCAAAACAGTTTTGTTGCTTTGTATGCATCTTGGACAGACTTGTCTAACAACATTTCCATGCCTTTATGTCTCCCAGTTTTTCTAGGATAGCTTCCTGTCATCCCATACTGAATGTGACTGAGTATCCAGCTCATGATTTCATGTCAGTTCCTGTCCCTATGAAATTCTGGTTTGAACCAGGCCCAAAGCAGTTTCATTAGTTTGTTGATCCAATGTCCCATGACAATATCTGTTGCCATGGACCTGCCTCTCCAGATACCAAGTTGCAAACCCACTCTCTTTGGGTTAAATTTTGGTCTTGTCACTCCCTCAAAAGAGAATAAGGCTATTTGTAGCTTTTCAAATGTTTTTATCAACTTTAATATAACTGTTTTCCTATCGTAGGGGTTGTAGTTTAGTCCTAGGTCAGCCCTGATTGAATAGATCTATGGTAAAAAGTTTTCCAGTTGCGATCATCCTACCTACTTTTATATAAACTCTCCAATGTGTCCTTCCTTTTTAAAGATGATAGGATGTAACACGAGGGAAATTTGGCTGCTATATTTCGAAGGTTGAGCAACAACATATTCCCTCATTGGATGATGATTGGTGGTGATTGATAAAAAGTATCAGATGTTGGTAGTAAAGACAGACTGACTAGCAACCACAGCAGAAAAATTACTTTATTCCTGATATTGCTAAATTATCCAGAAATGGAAGGAAATTCCATTGTTGCTATGACTTAATCAATTTAGAGTAGCTTTTATCCTTTTTTTTTCTTCTCTTTTTTTAATATTATAGTAATTTATCTATCAGCTTTGTTGATTCTCTTTCTCTTCATAGCTGGTCTAAGATGGGTTGCTATCAAAAGGGTTAAATGCCATTTTGAAATCTTAACTAAACTAACAAGTGAGCAAAATTATTCTTTTTCTCATTGCCATCACTATTGAGCTGGCAGAGTCAGTAGCACACCAGGCAAAAGGCTTGGCAGTACTTCACCCCTCATTACATTCTGAGTTTAAATTCTGCCAAGGTTGACTTTGCTTTCATCTTTTTTGGGGGATCGATAAACTAAGTACTAGTGAAACACTGGGATCAATGTAATCAATTAGTCCCCTACCCCAAAATTTCAGGCCTTGTACTTTTAGTAGAAGTAAGGCATTGAGCTGGCAGGATTGTTATCACACTGGACAAAATGCTTAGTGATATTTCTTTTGACTTTGCATGCTGAGTTTTACAAAGGCTGCTGAGGTCAACTTTGCTTTTCATGCTTTCATAGTTGATAAAATAAGTACCAGTCGAGCACTGGGGTTGATGTAATCGACTAACCCTTTCTCCTAAAATTGCTGGTCTTGTTCCAAGATTTAAAACCATTATCATAACTGCAAGTAATATCATCACTATCACTATCAATAGGTGCAGTATGGCCAAGTAGTTAAGTTTGCTTTGCAACCATGTGGTTCAATCCTCCTGTGGCATTTTGGGCAAATGTCACATTTTGTAGCCTCAGTTTCACTCAAACCTTGTGAGCAAAGGCAGATTGAAACTGTGGGAGCCTGCTGGATTGATTGCACCAAGAATTCAAGGGTACAACTTTGTCACACTGATTTTGCCTGAGAATTACATTAAGGGTACATGTGTTTGTGGAATGCTCAACTATTTACACTTTGATTCAGGAGCAAGTAATTCAGTTGACTGAATGACTGAATACATATCGTCAGAACTGAGTTAGACCCACCTACTAATAATAACACCATTAAGGCTTTGTAAGGGTTTACATCTGATGAAATTAAAGCATTTTGAGTCTCATAAAGTTTAGATTATTTTTGTATTCCTGTTTTTTTTTTTTATATTGAAGTCAGTTTTTCATCGAATCAAACGTTGCTTCTGTTTCCTTGGTTAAACCATTTCATTTTCTGTATATTATGTTGTTAAAGTTATTTGAGAAAATTTTAATTTCCCCCCCCCCCCCCCCCCCCCATTATCACATTTTGTGAGAATATAGGTATCATTGTTTTCAGTTTTATTTTCTATTTCTTTTGGCAAATAAAACATGAAAAGTGATATCAAATTATTATTAATTGGGTTTTGAAATGATGATGTGTAATTATGAAGAACCTTTTACTTTTCCAAATTGCCAATTTCTTGCTGAGTACAAATTATTACTTATATACTGTTATTACATTTAAAAATTTATCGTACATAAACTAAATGGTTATTACAGATCATGTATTACATATATAATTATCCTGTAATGAATGGCCCACAGCAAAGATTACTTGAGAGAAGAATAAGATAAAGCAGTTGGCAGTATTTCATAACCAAAGAAACATTCTCTTTCTCTCTCTCTCTATCTCTCTCACCCCCACCCCCCTCATTTACGCTCCTCAGTAAATTTTAATCGCTTTAGAAAGCAAATTTTAAAATTGAATTGTATTAGAATTGAATATTACATATTCCCATATTTTTTCTCACAACTATTTCATGTAGAATAATTTTTTGTATTCATTTTTCTTTTAACAGAAATAAATGTCTGAATGAGAAGCGTCGGCGAGAGCAGGAAAATACTTATATCGAAGAACTTGCAGAGTTAATCTCGGCAAGTGTCACCGATATGAGCTCATTCTCAGTGAAGCCTGATAAGTGTGCAATACTGCAAGAAACGGTGAACCAGATCAAACAGATCAAAAGTGGTTGGTATCTTTTATGTTTTACTTGTTTCAGTCATTAGACTGCAGCCATGCTGAAACACCACCTTGAAGAATTTTTAGTTGAATAAATTGACCCCAGTACATTTTCTTTTTTATTTAAAGTCTGGTACTCATTCTATCAGTCTCCTTTGTTGAACCACAAAATTACAAGAGCATAAACACACCAACATCAACTGTCAAGCAGTAGTGGGGGGACAGACAGACACACACACACACAGATACATATATATAAATGATACAAATTAGATATTTTTTCAAATGCAGAATTGCCATTAGAACAGCAGAAATACTGGGTACATTAGCCTTAAAAAGCGGAAAAATTTGTCAACAACCAGCCATGGGACTTGGTAATGGTGACTACAGTGAGATGCATATGGAAAAAGTTCTTGGAACTGAGTAGCATACTTTTGAGTACTAATAGACTGTCACTGTGACTGAAGGAAATGATGTATGTTGCATGTGTGGAGAGTGCTTATGATTTATAAGAGTGAGACATGAGTAATGAACACAAAGTAGCAGCAGAGAAGGCTCTAAAGAACAGAAACTAGACTGATTCAGTGGATGAGAGAAGGGAAAAAGAGTGAGTTTGGGAATAGAACCAGTGATGGATCTTGTGAAGAGAAATGGAACAAGATAGCTTGATCATATGCTGAAGAAGTCTGAGAGGAGTGATGGAAATTAATGTGGAAGGAAGTAGCAGAAAGGGAAAGGCTAAGTAAGACATGGCTAAAGTTGATGGTGGAGGAAATAAAGGCAGGGGGTTGGTTAAGGGCCTGCAAAGCTTAAACTTCCAATTTAGTAGGGAAAATATGCTTGGTATATTTTGTTATTGTGAAACTTATGTAAATATTTCATTCCTCTAATAGTACTGTTATTCAGAAAGGCATGAATATCTTGCAATCTTTTCCCCCGTATCTTTTAAATCAGAGGCCCTATACATCTATAAGACATGAACATTATTATTAAAACTATTTAGAATGTGATAAGATTGTTGGGATTTATATTAGTGTTCAAGTTTCATCCACCCATCCCTCCCACTCCCCTCACTGTCCAGGATAGATAGAATTCGTACCAGTAATATATTGATTTTAATTCAATCTATTCACCATTGTTTTTTTTTTTTTGTTTTTTTTCTTTAAATATACTTTGTGTCCAGTCAAAAGGAATTAGGTTGTTGATATGGTCCAGTAGTGCTAACAGTTATCATTAGAGCTACTTTTGTTGTTACCTCTAATACAATTGAGATTCTTCTCCACATTTTGGTTTCATTAATATTTGTGTTTTATGACAGGAACTTTGATGTTGGAATCTATATGACTTTACTAATAACCTTGAGAAAGACAAACTTCACAACCTCCTGTTCTCTCTCCCTTCTAGATATTTTACATCATTTTTACTTTCATGGAAGATTCAAAACATTTGAAGTAAGAGTATGGGGTGGATCTTCCGGATCTTTGTGATTTGACGGGCAACATTTTTTTATGTAGTGTTTTTGGTACCGAAACACTTTCAAACTTCGAATACTTGTATATTTTGTGTTATAGAACAGATAAAAAATTTTGTATTTAAAGTTATTTCATGTAAAAAATTGTCGTATTTCGGTAATTTCAACCAATCACTGACGTCTATTGAGGTGAAAACAATTACGCCGTGGAATGTAAACAATGGTGTTACGGGATTGTTTCCCTTGAATAAAATTAGTGCCGTTGTTTGTCAACAACAACTATCAGCGGTATATTTTTCGTTTGTCACTGTTATTTATGACATCGTTTGTGCGTTTGTACTGGTTTTAGCTTTAGGGTTTTAGGGTTAGGGTTCAGGTTTTAGAGTTAGGGTTAGTTTTAGGATTACGATTAGGGTTATGATTATTTTTGCCATAACCCGAACCCTAACCCTAAAACCCGAACCCTAACCCTAAAACCCTAAACCATTACTAGGGAATAATGATATAATTAAACAGGGAATAATACACTTGACACCGAACAGCACTAACTGTATTCAGCTGAATAGACGTCAGTGATTGGTTGAAATTACAGAAATACGACAACTTTAACATGAAATAACTTTCGATGTACAATTTTTTGTTAAGAAGGTTAAGAGAAGAAGTTGTTTTATATAACACATTCTACCAGTGTCCCAAGTTTGAAAGTGTTTCATTAAGAAAACAAATGTTGCCCGTCAAATCGCAAAGATCCGATCTTCTTACAAAGAAGACAGCAGTGATTATTAGAGGGTTAAAGTGCTACATGTTGATGGTAAAAGGTATCTATTATGGATATAGACAAGGAAGAGATGGAATTAAAGCTAGATGTGTTGCATCTTAAGGACAAAATGGCACATGAATGAGACACTTGGAGAAAGGTTATGGAGTAGGAAAGCATTAAAACTATGACAGCAATGGACATTTGTTATTGTTTCTGTTTGAGATGTGTTTGGAAAGTACGCTAGGTATCTCTGTTGTCTGTCTGCAGGAAGATTATATTTCTTCAAATTAACTGAGGTCTCTGCCTCACAACCTGCACATTAGTTAGTAAAACTGTGGGATCAGAGGAAACTAATGTGAGCAAATAATTGAAACTGTGTTATAAACTTTGTTGTGACAAACAAGTTTCTTATGGTACCCTTCATGGGATAGAGAGAGAGATGAAATGTCTACAGGTACTGATTAATAAATACAGATGAGAGGGCCAGAAAGATGAAGGGGATAAGGAATGGGAAAGGAGCAGTAACAAGTGTTAATGGAGGGGGCACAGCAGTCAGAGTGAGAGAAAAAGTAATGTCAATAGATTTGAAACATCGAGGGAAAGAGTTACTGACAGGGAAACACTTTATACCCACATGGGCATGCAGATATATATATATATTATATGGACATACACATATATTTAAATACAAGTGAATATACATTCATGTTTATGTTAACATTATAAACACAATTACACAATAACCTGCATATATTTCTCTTGTCATCAACATTAGTGTCTCCCCAGTCGACTGTCTGCCTCATTGTGTTGCTAGACCTGTAAACCTTCCTGGATGACAGTATTCAGTATTGCATATTAACCAAATTCACTCAGAAAATGTCAACAGCTTATAAACCTATTTACTTAACAATTGATTAGTTTGAAAGAACATAGTACAAAATTTATTTTAAATCTCTATAGAAACATTGATTTCTTCTAACTTGCCACAATGATGATGATGATGATTATTATTATTATTGTTTGTTGCTATTAAGTTTTGGAGAAGAGTATAACTGACTTCCCTGTTTGTATTACTGCAACTTATTTTATGAAGTTCAGAGGGATAAATGACAAATTCAGCACTTAATATTGGGTGTGATTTGAACTCAAATTTGGCAGGCAGTTAATTCCTAAAGCATCCAGTTTGGCATTCCATTATTCCTAGCAATCTCCTGTGGTTTTTTTTTATTATTTTGTTAATTGTTTAAAAAAAAAAAAAAAAGGAATGGGGTTATGAAATCTAAGTAACAGGGTAATAATTAGCTTAGTTGGATGAGTAGAAGGGAATCAAGCATAATACCCACCTCTCTTTTATCTTTAGATAAAACTGAACAGATATCTAGCTCTCTTCACCTTCAAACACCTTATGAAAGCAACATATTTAGAAAAAAAATTTTTTAATCTCAAGGTAATGACTAATAGAAAGGTGGAGATAGCCACCTCTGGTCATGTCACAACAGTAACAAAAAACAGCTTGTTCATAGCTTTATTTAGTGAAGAGGGGTAACATATGTTCTGTATTAATGTGTTGTCACTCTGAGCAACATATGTTAGTAAATAAAAGCCTTGTTTTAATGAAGCTTTTTCTCTTCTTTTTGTTGAAACGATCAACAAAATATCAATATATGTGAAACATGAATGTTATTTGAACAAGGGAGAAGTGGCAGGTAATAAATTTCTTTAGTTGGGGTAGGGAGGTGGTAGAAAGGGTGGCATCTGACTGCTGGCCCAACAATATTTATTCTTGTCTCATTTCCTGAGTTCAAATCTTAACATTGCTTTTCTCTAAGTATTAATTTTGTATTGGAGTCAGTTCAGTGAAACTAATACTCAATGATATTGTAAAAATATTTAAATCATGTTTGTAGTAGCTTCAGAATAGTATCAAAACCTCACAGCTATTGTGGCTTTTCATTCCCTTAAACCAGGAGGTGGTAACAGGTGCACCTCAGACCTTTTATAAAAAAAAAAAAAGTTCAATGTATTTGTGGGACATTGAACAGTTGATAGTTTTTTGAGATAAGTCTTTTGTGTTATGATCGTTTAATTTCAGCTTACAGAATGTATTGTCAGAAATGGAAAGGGAGAGTGGATATTTAGAAACATTTTTATAAGCTATGACATAATATACATGTGGGCTGAGGCAAGAGTAAAAGAATCTCAAGTGGGACATTTCAAAAAGAAGTCACTGGTCGCTGTCTTAAATAAGTATTAATTTAATGCCTTTGTTTTTTTAATGTGCTTTTATTTTGATTGCCAAGAATTAAACTTGAAAATTGCATAATACATGCAACATCATAATTTATGAGGATCAAATTGTCTTTCATTGGAGAGTTTAACTCTAGCATTCAAATTACTCTGTCAAGTGTAATGTATATTTATTCACATTATTTTGAATTTATCCTGCATTATCTCATAACTTCAAGATTTCAATGGTGTTACTGTTTATTTTTAAAATAACATTGTAGGGTAGGTGTGAGAGGCCTGATTTGACCATTTTCTACATAAAACAGGTAAAATATTTGGGCCTGATATGGTTGGTTTTAAATACTAAAGGTTTAATACTTATGATTGATTAAAGTTGTATTAATCTATGAAGCTTTAGGACTTGCTGCAGATGTGGTCCTTTGTTGTGTACCTTAAGACTCCAAGTCCTGCCAAGGCTAACTTTGCCTTCTATCTTTCCCAGGTTAATAAGGTATAAATATTGGGCTGATTTAACCCTTTGCATTTAAACTAGCCTTGTCCAACCCAAATATTCAACTTGTTTTATGTTTAAAGCAACTACATCCAGCCTGTTATGCATACCCTGGAAAGTCGTTATCTCAAAGCTACAAGATAATGCATGATTAATCCCAAATTACATGAATAAATAAGCATTTCATTTGACAGAGTAACCTGAATTCTAAAGGGTTAAACAGTTATATCATCCTGAACTTTTGTGGTCTTGTTCATCTATAAGAAGTTAATGACTACAGTTGTTTATACAATTATTAATATCAAACTGAAGAGCTGTTGGGTGGAAATATCAGTACTTTCATGCTATAAAATTATATTTTATAAAAATTCTTTTCTAATGGCACACAAAATTGTTCTATTTAGTGAACTTTTAATCTGTGGAGTTTGAAGAACTTTCCAAATTAGATAGATA